>NC_092068.1:26784390-26921890 GCF_039877785.1 Chaetodon trifascialis | reverse complement strand
ATTCGTCCCCGTGCTGATGAGACGCGATGAGCGCTGTTGTTTCACAGTGAGCGAGCTGGATGGTGTAAAAACAAGGCTCTCTGCTGGTGCATCATGTCAGTTCTGTGCATCAGTTCAGCTTGAACTCATCAATCTCAGACCGTTCACGCTGCCAACAGTGTCAATACTGCAGCAGCAGCGTGGGCTGCTGGTGCATTTGTCATCGTATGATCCATAGATATCTGAGCTGTCCTCGCCCACGCAGCCATGTGGGAGGTACGGGCCAGTTATGAATGACACCTTTAGGCTACGCAAGGGTGTCCATCACTGCTCTCTCAGTTCTTCTCAGCTTTAAAAGGGGTCTGCGCACAGAATCACTGTCCAGAGGACGCTTTTAGTCAGAGTGGAACTACATGTGCCTCAAGTGAATTTGCCTCCATTAACGCCTTTTACGCCTCATCTTGTTAACGTTTGCTCATCTGCACAGCTGACTGCGTGAGGTTTGTTCATGTGCTGGTGCGACGCTCCAACATCCAAAATAAGCAGGTGAGTGTAGGCTGTCTGAAGCCTTCGCACACACAAGACATGTTACACAAAAGCATTTCAGACTCTGGAAACAAAATGGTAAGGAAACGCGATAAAAACTGTTGTCATGACTCCTCCTAAAACCATGAATTATTATTTATTTTTTCTGCATGTGAGCAGATTAGACAAACAAAATGTGACATGCTCATTAAGTAAGTCAGAGACAGCTGCCCGTGGCCCATGTTCACTGAGTTAATTAGCTGCTGGTAATTTGTGTAACCTCGTGTAAGAATCTGGTTTTAAGCCTTTTCTCATTTCAGTCATAAAACTGTGTCAAACTGACAGAAAACGTTCAGCTGCCATGTGCAGAACGCTGTGAGGGCTGTCTTACTGAAACCCTGAAAGTGGCGGGCTCGGGCCCCAAAGGTGTGCTGATCCTGCCCTGCAGAGACCGTTTTCTACTTCAAAGTTTCTCTGTGCTGCAGCGGGTGAGTTAAACAAGGGAGGCATCTGCTAGCCGACTCTGAGGAGTAGAACAAAGACAGAGGGAGACCTGGGAAATGTGTATTTCAGCAGGTTATCAACCTGCAAACGTGATACCTGATGGAGCAATTTGAGAATCGCACATACACTGTGGATGAGAAGAATTGCTGCTGCTCTGTGGGCTGTTGCTTCTGGGCATCAGTTAAAAAGAGCTGCTCGCACCTCTGCAAAGGGTTGAGATCCAAGGACTTTGAACTGCGTTGACTGGCCCTGGGCTACTGGACATTGGTGGGAGTTAGATTTGTCTCGGTTAGGATATCGACCACCAGGTTGGGTCAACGCAGCAACACGGCGATGCCTTTCATCCATCTTCTAACCTGCGTCTGGACCAGCTCTTCCACCGCAGGAGTGCAAAGATAAGAAAAAGCTGAATAAATCTGTTTTTGTGAAGTTTAAGTTCGGATAGCAAAACTGTTCCACCTGCAGCTGCTTTGACGCTGCACGTTCGATTTCCGTCCACTCCTTCAGTTTTAATCTCTTCTTTCTCATTAACCGTCACTCTGCTCTTTGTGTTAAGTCCAAACTTTCATTTTTATTTTCAGGAAGGTGTAGCCTCTGCTGCGGTCCTGTTATCTTGTCCGAGCCCACTAGCTTAGCCTGTAGTCACACACGGGTAACACAACCTCAGCAGTGATGGTGCTAGCATAGGCTCGCCTGCAGACAACATGGAGTTTATTCCTGTTCAGCATCATGGGACGGCTCCATGGTCTTCCCTCCAACTGCAAACTGCTTTCGACAACCCCCCCCCCCCCCCCCCCCCAACCCCGTCGTGGCTCCTCTATCCACACTCACAGGGATAAACAGTGCACACCACTGACACTCATTACATGCAACGTTAGCATAGCCAGGCACTATTCACCGTCTGCCCTGAACCAGAGCTTTCAAAATAGACGGTACTCTGAGGTCGCTGGCATCACGTGGGGAGAATCAGGGAACGCAGGCACACACCATCACATGACACAGAAATAGGAAATGAGTCTTTTACACACGGCGTCACGTTTCTGAACGTCTCTGGCTGGACTCCATTTGACTGTGCCGGCATGCAGTGGCAAGAGCAGGCAAACTTAAATGAGTGCAGGCGGCTGAGACACGTTTAGTCTCTATCACATGTTGTGGTAAAGTTGAATTTTATCTTTCGCAGCTTTTTAGTGCTGGCAGAAACGGGACCACACCAACTCAAACTGGATTCAGCCAAAACAAGTCATGTGGCAAACGTGTTAATTAGCCCGTATTGTCCTCAGTGCTGCTGGAGCTCGTGGTGTTTTGTCAGCTGGCCACTCGAGCTGTAGATTGAAGTCAGTATTAGCTGCGTTTGCCGGCTTGTGTGCCAATCTGGAGGGAAACCACGGACTGCACATTCAAACCAGCGCTGGTCCAGTCAGGTTTGGAGCACGCCCCCTTTTTTCCACAACAAACATTTACTCTAAACTTCATACAAACAGTTTGCAGGAAACTGGGGCTCTGGCCATGAAACGCTGCCACACAAGCTCTGCAAACACCACAGCTCACGAGTCCAATTTCACTGACTCACTCAACTCACTTCTGACTTTTTTGCAATTGAAATTGTTCATGAACTTTTACCTTTGAACACCTCAGTATTTCCTGTCTCACTCTCCCAATACCTGTGGAGAGGGAAGGAACACCTGCACTGAAGAAGGAAACGATAACAAATATTGGAACGTATGGATGGAGAAATGGAGGACGGGATAATCCTGTCAGCCAGCTAATCGCCGAAGATACAAGGTCAACGGACGCAGGATGTTAGACACAGGAACCTGCATCCTCAGCATCACCACTGAGAGTGTGTGTGTGTGTGTGTGTGTGTGTGTGTGTGTGTGTGTGTGTGTGTGTGTGTGTGTGTGTGTGTGCGTGTGTGCGTGTGTGCGTGCGTGCGTGCGTGTGTGCGTGTGTGCGTGTGTGTGTGTGTGTGTGTTTCTGGGAGGGAGGGAGGGTCTGGAGATCCATTACCCATTATCATCCGGGCTCTTGGGGATTACTGTGGATAAAGTGAGAGAGAGCGGCAGAGAAAGGACAGAGTGAGGACTTAGCCTTATATCCTGCAGCTTTTTGCTCGGCTGTCCAGCTCACCACACAATCATTTGGCTGACGGCGAAGCTCAGAAGGAAGGAACGCTTTCGGAGGTGATGTAGCCAAAGAAACAGTAATTGAAAACATGATTAAAATGCTTAATAAGTTGGCAGCATGCTTGCAGACAGAAAAGCCATCTCAATGTCCAGCATCTCCTCCACTGTGACGCTGTGAACGGTTCCTCACACCAGCAACGTTATTCGTCAGCAGTAGTGGAGGTAATGTAAGCTTCAATATTCTTTAAAGTTATTTAGTCCAAAAAGTTTTTATCAGCTTCTGCTTGTTTGTTTTTTACTGAGTTTTCACAGCGAAAGGTAGGAAACCAGCGAACTCACTCAGAAATATTGTGACCTCTGAGATTGAAAGAGTAAATGAAACAAACAAAGTTTTGCAGTCGTGCAAACAATAATCTCGCAGTTGCAAAGGCAACGGTAATGAAGCTGTTGCAGTATATTCTGGGTGTAGAAAGCAGGGGGCATGTTGCTGCATGTTGTTGGGGCCTTGTTCCTTGACTTTCCTGTAGTACCAAAATCTTAGTCAAAATCACCAAAAAGCTAATGTTAGCATGCTAACACCCTGAACAAAGATGGTGCATGGTAAACATTGCAGCCAAATGCTAACTGTCGGTATGCTAGCACAGTACTGCACAGAGGCAGGTTTATAGTGCTGCATGTTAATATCGAGGAGTATTGCTTTGCATATCCCTTCAAGAGCTGCGATGAGGTCAGAGTGCAGTCAGGCAGAGACGAGCGAGTTCAGCTCGCCACTGAAGGACACGCCAGCACAAATGAATATCTGCTGTGACCTGACAGTTCACATCACCAGCCCGGCGCTGCCAGCGCTGTGTTCCTCTTAAATAACAGTCTGTTTTGTTGTACGACATCTACATCGCCATCCCATAGGCTCAACCCTCAGTGAGCAGCTGCCTCTGTTCCAGCTGGGTGCATCAAGGACACACACACACACACACGCACACACGCACGCACACACACACACACACACACACACACACACACACACTGGACAGTGACTTTTAAAGAGTGTTTACATCAAACCTCAAATTATTCCAAAAGCAGGAATATCATTTGAATAAATGAATAAAGTTACTCGCTGCTGTTCAGCATGACAGTACGAGCACATAAAACTAAATATTACATTCATATTTCATGCGTTTGAGCCATCATGTGCTTAGTGTACCATATTGCAGATTTCAGGTCTTTAGCAAGTCAAAGTTGTAAGGAAAAAAAAAAAATCTTGACCTACTGAGGTGAGTCTGCAGAAAATACAGTGCGACAGCCAGAACTGTAGACACCAGGAAGACTGTGGTTTACAGGTCAAATGTGCTCCCGTCTTCATTTAAAACACAGGAAAAAGGCGTCGGGGGTCCTTTGAGATGCCGGCATGTGGCCTGAAGATCTTTAGCTTAACTGAGCCATCATTTACTTTTCCGTGTGATGTAGCTCTGAATCACGGCAGCAAAGGAAGCCATCTGTCGTGCACCTGTGATTGCTTATGTTATGCATTATGAAGTGAATTAATACTGCATATAAGCTTGTTGTCTAATGATCTGCCCGAGCTTTGTGCATTCACAATCGAGCTGTGTGATTAAAGCGGATTGGCAGGACAAGAGGCAGCTGGAGAGAGGCTGCAAGAGGAGGGAAAGAGCCAATCTTACATTCAACAATATCACATTTGAGCACTTCTTTAACATGACGAAGAGTCTGCGGCTCTGAGGCTCAGTGACGATGCAAACACGCTAATGTTAAAGTCTGCTCATCATCTTAGTTTAGACATTTAGCACAAAACACAAAGTTCTGGTGAGGAAATGTGTTTAATTCACATCTTTATTTTCTTTTTTGCGACAGTTTGAAATTTCTCTTGAAAATCGCTTGACGGCAGATGGAAACACGCTCATCAGTCATGGCGGTACGATGTGAGTTAAATGCTTTTGGACTTTACTCAAAGAGGACAAGGACACACAACACAGATCGTGAGTTTTAAGCTTGCAGCAGCTCGAGCTTTTATGTTCTTGGAAATGAGATTCAATAACCTCTAAAGTACGTACAGACACGGCTGTGAGCGACAGGCAGATGCACAGAAGGTTTTGATTGGCCTTATTGCTGTAAATGTAAAGTTAAGCAGACAAAGACTGGAGTGGAAAGCTGCACTGTGAGACAGCCTTTAAGCACCTTCACTTTTCAAACACTGTCCTCCAGCACGTCTCTCCTTCGTCCACCTTCCTCTCACCTCCACTTGTGCCTGTCTTTCCATGTGCCCTCATATCTTTTAGCAGAAATTACTCACCCAGTGCAGCCACCTACATTGAGAAGGAGAGCGTTATGAAATTATCGTCCTCTTTGAATAGCACCATTTCTCCTCACAATGAAGAATCCCGGGTGTATTCATTGATTGCGCCAGGTTCGGGCAGTTCGCCTGACAGCCACTTTGATTGCCTTTTTCAATCCTCGTTCGACGTTTGCCAATTTCCCTTTAATTATGATATACTAACTGCTAACTTTGACTGCTCTGAGAGGAGAGAAAGGTGTCAAAATTGCACAAGATAGCTGCAGAAAATCGAACTGACTCACTTTCCTGTCTTGTGTAAGACGGCGCCATCAATAAAATTAGCTGTGAGACAGGCGAGGGACAGGGAAGCCAGTTGGTGGGAAGATGTGATGAGCTGAAGTTACTGGTCGACTGCCAATCAGCGAGGAACTGGGTCGTCCTCTCCATTACAGAGACTTGAGTTATGTTTAACATTATAATTTAGCGGCTCGGATAAAGATAAATGGTTTGCACCATACTGGGACAGAAAAAACAGAGGAGGAGAGGAGCAGGAGCGAGTTAGGGAGATAAATTCAAGCTGTACACCCTTGAAAAAAACGTGAGGACAGAGCAGACGTGTTTACAGTCTGTCCTGTTTCACCTGCTTTTGACCGCGGATCTGATGTCATCCAAATACAGGAAGAATTTAAAGCAGCAGTTCAACGTTTTGACGAAGAGAATAATTCAGAAATCTAAAAATGAGTATTTGTGGTTTCAGAGGATGCTTCGTGTGGATTCCCAGGATCTTGCGGTCACGCTGAGGTCGCCATGTTTGGTTCCACGGTGCAGACACAGAGACTAGAACCAAACCTGTGCTGAGTGGCCATAAACGAAGAAGACTAGGCTGCAGATGAAGATGCAGCCGAGATGTACATGATGGAAAGATGAAGCTTTGTTCACCAAGAAGCAAATATTGAACAGTTTGGTCTAAAATCTTTGGTATTTCTCTCTCTAAATTAAATATTAAGGACTAAATAAGCAGCAATGAGATCCCTCACCTGTCCACCAGGGGTCCTCGGTGTCCCCTGCCTATACATCTGCTCCTCATTAGTTATCAGCCCATCAGTATACCAGCATATATATATTCACAGGCAGTGACAGACGGAGAGGATGGTGCTAATTCATGTGTTAATTAATGTGGGCTAAACATAAATTATTCCATCTCAGTTAAGTTCCAGAGAGACTCCAGACAAGAGAAATCACATTTAGCTGAGCTGAGAAACTGTTATATAGGTCATCATCCAGCGTCTTTAATGCACCTTCAAATTGTTTCTAAAGAGGCTTATTTAACCAATCACATTTCCTTCTCCCTAAAATTAATTAAGTGTGAAATGTGATATTAGATTTCTGTGTCAGGAGGACGAGAGAGACTCGTTCTGTAATTCAGTGGGACCAAATTCTGGATTGGCGTTTACTCGCCATTAGTACCATTCACACACACGGCGTGAAGCGTTTGGGCTTTACATCCAGATACGGACTAAAAACAATGACGGCATGCACAACAGAGTGTGTCTGATCGTGACGCTGAAGCAGATCCGGTGGAGGGCTGGTGATGATGCTGGGAAACACCGTCAGATCTAAGCAGCGTGTTTCCACCAGTGTGACGCACTCACTTCCTGTCTTGATCTGTGTGTTAAACCTTTGAAGAGCTGCAGTGAAAAACCTCTTTTTATCACTTTTTTTGTGGTAGATTTCATGAACTTCTTTTAAATCTTATTACTTAAGGTGATTTTGTGGTTTGTGATGCAGAGAGAAATCAATTACCAGCTGAAAATAGAAATTTGGAAATGTCATTTCAGAAGCTAATTGTTGTTTTCAGCAGAGCTAGCATACCTAGCATACGCTGCGGGTAGGGGATCCAACCCCTGCAAACTGCCTTATCCCTGCAAATGACCTTATATTGTGACACGTAGGGTAAAAAGACATTTCAGTCCCTCCCATTCTCTCTAAGACATGAGGTAAAATGAAGCAAGCAACTATTAAATATAAGGAATATTTACATTTTACAGCGAGCAGGCGCTCAGCAGGCTACTGTCAGACGCTCATACAAACCACCAGCCGCCACGCTCCATCAAACAGACCCCCCCGACGAGAGGCTGCTCCAGCTGATCCAAGCTCACACAGAACCAGGACAGAGCGGGACAGAGACGGCGCTTTGAAGGCTTTAGTAGACACGTGGGACCAGTTCATAACTAATCCCTGAGTGAACGCAGCCAAAGGAAATGAACAGAGCTCCTTCTGTTTTGTCTGTTTCAAAATAAACTTAAATAAACTGAATGCGTTACCTGAAGAGAGGACCAGCTGACGTGCTGCTGCGACCTTATGTCCAGCTGAAATGTCTCTTAACTGGAGGCTGATGCTAACAGGCTAACCGGCACATGCAGGCGACCGACTGCTCAACACGCCGTGGTTTCAAAGTTCATGTGCTTTGATTCTTGATCATGTGAAGTCTCCTGTTGATCTACTGCTACACACACGCAGACACACACGCACGCACGCACACACACACACACGCACGCACGCGCACACACACACACACACACACACACACTTCTGAAACGAATGTACCGCCTTTGCTGCAGAGTCACAATAAACCCTCGGTGGATCGTGGAGTCAAGGTGACATGCACGTAAACCATTTATCCACCTCTGAAAACAGCGTTTACACACACAGACGAGAGCATCCCTGCAGCCTTTACATATGCAGGTACGCTCTCTCTCAATGTTACTCTTGGAAAACATGAGCTTGTTCTCCAGGATCACACAAAAAGTCTCCTAAAGGACACTGTAGCTTGGTTGGGAGTGTCTTCCACAACAGCCCAGGGGACCATCACAGTTTCTGATTGGAAGTTTTGAGTGCAATGATTGTAGTAAAAGGAAAATAATACTGAGTGTTGGCGGCAGATCGGACGTGAGCTGCAGTCGGACGCTGTCCGTCCAGAGTGGCGTCCCTCCCAGCACTACACAAGCTCAGCATGCAGCGTGTGAATAAAGAAGCAGCACTTCTGTTCTGCTGTCTTCACACAGAGCGGCCATTAACTCACCACCCACTGAAGCTGAGCAGAGGTAAAAACACATGAATGCCCTGAAAGCTGACGGCGGGACTTCATTTATTAACACTAAACATGTTGTAGCTTTGCTCCAAAAGGATTTCTGCTTTTCAGACCTCACAGCCCTTTTTGTTGACCTGAACCTTTCTGTCTCAAGCTGCAGGACGGACAGCAATGACCAACGCCTTCAGCCTAAACCGGCGATCCCACACTGCCATCTGTGGGTCACTGAGTGAACGCCAGCCAGAAAAACACCCATAAGACTGCCTTTACATAAGCGCTCTACTGTATAAACCAACAGTGTCACTGGCTGCCTTACAGTGAGCACGCTGGGATGATGCTCAGCTGAGGGATCCCAGCGGGGCGGCGACGCCGGCTCGACCCGCTGCGCTGATTTGACCCACATTCATGCACTAGTTTTAGGCTTCCGACAGATCGAGATGGAAAGAAAGAGACAGAGAGGCTGCCATTTTATGCATCCTCCAATCCCTTTTCAGCTTCAAAACAAGCACACACACACGCACGCACACACACACGTACAGTAATTCTGCCTCTCCGATGCAGTGAACCCAAACCCATCTGTTCAAGGAGGATACATTCTGGCAGAGGGAATTTATCTGCAGCCAAGATTTATTTACTGGAAACAACTTTGGTTTTCTTTCTCCAGCCGCCTGTCTCTTTCTTCTCTCTTTCAGTGCCCCCTCCCGGTGTTTCTGCCCCCCGCTGTGTGTGTTGTCCTGCGGGGTCTGTGCAGCTCGGCCAGGTCGATAGCCGCTAATGAAAGGCGGCTTTACGAAGGTGTCAGCTGCTTTCCCTCACAGGAGCCAGCACCTCTAATTTGAAGTAATGGTTACTGGCTTGGTCATTGATTTATTGAGCCGGTGATTAGTGCACTGTATCAGCACCGGGGGGGGCTCGCGGGGAGTGCAAAAGATGGAAGGCAGAGTATAGGAGGGTGACTGAGGGTGTGTGTGTGAGGTGGGTGGGAGATGTGAGGTGGGAGAGTGTGTGCAGTTTAGTTTCTATGAGGCAGAGGAGGATAAAGACCACATGCTGCGTCAGTGTCAGCCTTCATCATCACCGTCCTGATCCTGCTTTTACACTCTGATAAAACACAACCTGACGATCTGCTGACGGCAACGAATGTCAGTCAAGACATACATGACAATCATGCATCCACATGGGAACGCTTCCATGAACCTGCATGTTAGAGTTTATCAGCCATCATTAACAACACTGGAGATTTTACTGAAAGAGAATGAAGGGGAGCATCAATTTCAGGCTTGTGACACTGAACCCAACAGCACGATGGCATGGCCTGATGTGCTTGATTGATGAGCATCGTTAGTTTTTCCTCCCTGTCAAAAATCCCTCCATCCTCTACTTTACATGTCATTCTGCTGCCTGAATAAATCTTGCTAACCTGAGTCCCCGTAGCCTCGGTAGAACGAGCTTGTTTACTGTTCCCCCATGAATCAAGTTGAGTTTTATTTATGCAGACCAAATCAGCCACGTTTGCTGAGCTCTGTGCAGCATTCAGTCCTTCCTGTCCTGTCTTCCAGGACGGACAAACATGCAGCAGACACGTGACTTCATCAGCTCAGATCCTCAGGAGCTACGTGAGTATTGGACGGCTCCACAGCGTCAGTGCGGGACGTTGTGAGGACGTGGATGTCAGGGTGGTGGATGGACGTGCAGAATGTCTGACAAAGCTGGATGAGGATGACCCAGATGAGGGACATCTGGAGGAAGCACCAACAGGAATCAACCTGGGAAAGGAAAGAGAGGAGGGACAATGGTCCAGCACAGAGAAAGAAATCCACTGCGGCACTTTCTTTCTTCTCTCTGCACCGTTTAAGAAGCACTGGTTCAGTTTGTGTCACAGTCATGCAATTAGAGTTAAAAGTGCTTGTTTTATGTGTTTTCCCCTTCAGTCCTCATTATGTCGCCTCTCTCCAAGCACACCAGAAGGTTCCTTTGATAGCACTCCACAGTGGATACACTGGATATACCATCATGGGTGTGGACCTGACTGCTCAGATTTCTCATTGCAGATGAGAAGGATTACCCTTGACTTCAGGAGATAACCTCTTTCCCATAAGCAATTCCCAGAAGTGCTTTCGACTTAAATCGTAACATTTGTTGGAATAACGGTTGTTCCTTTAAATGGCGGTTTGGACACGTTTGTAATGAAGTTGTGTGGTTGGGGCCGCAGCTCCAGAGCAGCACTTAGAAGAATAGTTTGTCATTAATTATTGAAGTCCTCGCGATTACAGCTCCAGAGGAACGAGGACATAATGATACAGCTGGGAGGACAGGTTTCAAGCAAATAAATGGTTTTACAGACTTCACAGGATTGGAGCTCCTGCTGAATAAGAATTTAGGAAGTAAAAACAATCATGACTGAATATTTGATGCCTTTTTAATGGACATCATTACCTCAAGCATGTTTACATGCACACCAGAATTCCAGTAATGTGGCGTTTCTCATCCATATGTCCACGATGATGCTCTGTGAAGACATTTGACTCGTCTTTGACTCCCAGTCTCCCTCATTCTTGCACAGATGACTTTATTGAGGGAGGAAGAACCAATGTGTTTGACTCTGACACTGCTGTGCGTTTGCATCATCTGCCTCCTCAGTGTTATCACCAGTAATCACAGGTGGGAGGAATTCATGCATGCAGTCAAACAATCCCAAGTTACTGTGGTGAGAATCAACAAATCAAGAGTCAAGTCATTGCTCCAGTCAGTGCTGACGGTCTCCCCCAGTTTCCACTTTAAAGACTAACTGACCAGTCCAAGTCTCAAGTAACGGATACCAAGTCAAAGTCGAGTCTTTTATCAGTGACAGTCAAGCAAGACTTAAGTCCTCTAATTTCTGTCTCCAGTCTGTTGTCTGGTTTTTCCAACACGAAGCTTTGCAAAGAGACCAAATAATCCTCTTTTTAAGCACCAACCTTGTACAAACATGGTACAATTCCATTAAAATCAAAAGATTTAAGATTTGCCTGTATAACAGAGAACTCTGAGCGTCTGTGAGCTTGGTGGGTCACCAGAGTCAGACAGTAGACTCGTTATCAAACCCTGAACAAGTCCATCGTAGAAATCAGAAATGTGTGAGAAGCGTTTGCTTTTCCAGTCCAGATCTCCTCATTGTCCATCTTGTCAGACACCCACACGTCACCAGTGGAGAGACAGCTGTCCAGATCAGAATCTGCAGACCTCCCCTGCATGTGGTGTCGAGCTCGCTCTACGATCCCACCACAACAAGAAGACACCACAAACACGAGCTCGGAGAAACAAAGCAGCAAAACAAACCTAACGGTCCTGCTTCAGTCACTGTTTCCAGCTCTGGCTCTGCTTGAGCCTCCGAGGAGCCATAACAGCTAATATTAAATTGAATAAGGACGAGAAGTGACATTTTCCATCACCTTGTCGTTGTGATGTCTAGAGCTTTGGATGGGCCGAGAGGGAGACGGAGGCAGAGCTGCAGATAGGGGTCACGCTTTCATTAAAGAGGCTAATGGCGTACAGAGTAAAGGAGCTGATATTAGCCACAGGGAAACCTATTAAGACTGGGCTGGAGAAAGTCGTGATGAGGAGCTGATTACAAAATCACTGAAAGGAAAATGACTTTGGAGATAAGTACAAGTGGAGCTCAGAAGCTGTAAAAGACACTGAAGCAGGTTGAACACAGGTCAGACAGCTGAGAGGAGGCCAGTTTGAGCAGAGGGATGTCGGACAGTGAGGCTTAACATCAGAAAAGGAGATTAACAAACTCATAATGTGAAAATCTCCTCTTGTTCTTGCTGTTCTGACTTTTTTTGTCTCAAGATTCTTCATCAGACTCTATTCATGGCAGGTAACAGGACATTAACATGTCAAATCTACCTGAGAGATAATATTTAACATATTAAACATACAGTTGACGTGTAGATCTACTCTTTTTTAACTGGAAAACACAACAGGAGTTTTAAAAGAGAAGCTCGTCCTCAGCAGAAAAAACAATGACCCGGTCACCTGTGCAAACATGGAATCACATCATATTCATGTTTTTGTTAGGTGGCGACCTCTAGTGGCCTCAGTAATTATGATGGGAGCGCAGGAGGAGGTCAGGAGGTGTGGGGTAAAGAGGGAAAGTCAGAGGGAAGGTGGGGTGGATGGACGCTGCTGCTCGTTTCCCGTGTGACACCAAAGTCAGCTATTTCAGCTTAAATGAAGTACTTAAGTCACTCATGCACCAGTCATGTACTTTAATTTCCACCACTGGTCTCTTCCCAAACTTCCCGTCTCCCTGCTGCTGTCTCTTCTGTCCCTCAGTGATATTAATGTCTGTGCAGTCACATTCAGTGTGTGTGTGTTTCTGTGTGCACATCTGTGACAGAGAGTCTGTTTGTGTGTTTGTTTTGCAGGAGGCCGATGTGGAAAGCCTCCAGTTCTCCTCTCGGCCTGTCTGTCGGTGGGGCCCCGGGGCCAGTAAATATGTTAGGCCATCTGGCCATGTGCCTGTCTGTCTGGACAGATGGTCCACCTGAGGGCCAATCGCAGACTAACCGCTGGATCTGCAGCACGATTCAGCGACAGCGCTCACTGCCGTTCACTTCCAGATCAACAGACATTCCTCCATTCTGCTCTCAGCTCAGAATATACGAAGAATAAAAGAGATTACAAGTGTCTCAATCGCTTCCATCAAAACAGTGATTCTGGAATCAAAGCAGAAATGAAAAAGTGGATTTATTGTTTTTTCATTTTGCTCTTTGTGACAGCAGGTGAACAGGTGACCATTGATTTGTGTGATCTCATGTTGACGTGAATAAAAAAGGAAGACAGAGAACTGGGATGTGACTAAAAGACAGTTCAGCTTGTGGCTGAATGAGGCCTCTGACTCTCCTCATGCATCCTAAATGCTCCTGCAAATATTAACTCTGCTCAACACACTCAAGTGTTTTACAGTTAGTCTGATCCATAGCTTATGGTGGCTATTGTTAGCGAACGTTAGCTCGACACTGACACTGTAATGCTGTGGAAATGACAGCAGAGAAGAGTCTTCTCTGCTTTTTTAAGCATTTCTGTTTGTCACGAGTGTGTTCAAGCTGTTCAGCTGAAGTTACAGACTGTAGTCTTCACTGAAAGCACGCAGAAACCTGTCTCTGCAGCTGCCAAGTGACAAAGATAAATCATTTCAAGGGGCTATTTAAATGTCCATTCTGTCCTCCCTGATTGTGTTGCCTGCATATAAGACATTTTGCATGAACCCAGACTTGCAATTTTCACCTTTGTTGCTCCTCTGCTAGCTTAAAATGAAATGGACAAACACTATTTTACTTGTTAGCCTCGAAGAAAATGTTGGAAATCTCTGATTTCAACAGATAACTTTTGCACTTTTCTGCTCAAACGTTTTAAATCGCCTCCATACGTCCACTGATAGTGAGCTGAAGATGAGATATCCAAACACATCCAGCTGCCAGAGCCTCAGAGATCTGCTGCCTCAGGAGTCGTCAATGAGAGGAGCTGTGCAGAACTAAATGGTGCTTAAAACAAGCAGCTCTGAGGTGAAACATACCTTTAAAACAGAGGAGCATCTATTCGCCAGCACCCATCACAACTTGCTGCATCATTTAACTGCAATAAGCTTTAAGCTGCTAACGGTTCACTCTTAATTGTGAACAATCTGAAGAGACACATTATTTGTGTGGAGCAATCATAGACGCTGCGTGTAACCGAGGAGCAACGAGCGCACTTGAAGCACAAGTTATGGCGAATCCGCAGCGAGTCTGACACTTTGAGCTGAAACATCCGGAAACAAGGATGGAGAGCTGAACACGCTTCAGCTTCAGGGTCGACATTCGTCATCGTTCAACCACGTTTCGCCTGAGATCACATGATCCCTCCCTCCAGCCGTCGTGCTCAGTCTCCATAATGACTAGTAGAAATTGCCAAAATTAACTGTTATTGAAGCGACCATTTGTCAGTTTTTGGAGTAAATGTAAAATTTAAACACTTCCCAAATGTGTTCGTGCTGCCTTTGATTAAAATCCAAATTGGTCCAGTCTCAGCTCTTCTGAGTCTGAGGAGCAAGAATAATAATTTAGAATAATTGTTAACGTTCAGTTTCATGCTAAATAAACGCAGAGGGAAAGTCTCCTTCACAAACCTGTCCCATGCAGTCGTAAAGCTGTCCCACATGGCATCGCAGAGACGCATGTCGTGCCATAAAGTGGTAAACGACTCTGACAGCGGCTCGTGATTTATGCCTCATGTCATCAAGCCTCTCATGCTCATCTCACCGCTTCTCTATACAGTCCAATAAAGTAGTGAAGCCATAAAAAGAGTCCTAAAACTGTCACAAAAACTTCTGTTTTGCCTGAAACATTAAACTTTTCTTCTGGCAAGTCTCTCGATAGGGAAGTCAAAAATACAAAACCTTAACCGGCTGTCATTCAAGAGATTTACTGAAGCAGCCACTTAGTCGTTGAAGTGTCTGTTAAATGATGAAAGCATCTCAACCATCACCAAGAGGCTCGCTTTAGACTCGCCGCCATAGTTTCACGAGGGACAGAATCTGAACCGTAAGAGTGACACAACCTGACAGAGGACATGAAGGGGACACGAGCCGACAGCCGTGTCCACGGCGCCGTGAGGCCGCAGGCGGACGGCAGGTCCATGTTCTTCATGCGGTATGTTCACAGTCTGTCCGTGACGTGTCATCGTGGCTGTCCAGACTGTGCTTTTACTCTATTGGTCTGTTGATCCTGCACTGTTTCTTCTTTGTTAAAGGGCTTTTGGAGGCGTTCTTCTTTATCTGAATGGGGTCTAAGAGCAGAGGATGCTGCACAGAGTGTAAAGCCTGTTGGTGAAAATGTGTGTTTTGTGATTTTGGGTTTTATAAATAAAGCTTGACTTTGAGCGACACGCTAATGTCAACATGCTAATGTGCTCACAGCTAGACGTGTTTTATGTTTACCATGTTTACAGTATTAGATTAGTGTGTCAGCGTGCTAACAGTGCTAATTAGCACTGAACACAAATTACAGGTGAGCGAACGTCACTAGTTTTAACCACTAATTATTTAGTCAGAGAACAAAGTATTCTGCAAACTGAACTTTGACCTGATGGCGGCTCCAGCTGAACGTTAAGGGACGACCAAACTTTTTGCCAATCATCATCTCATTCCTTCAAACGGCCTGTCAGCTTGACACCAGAGTGAATGTGGTGGTGCCACAGATGAAGAGTCAGGACAACACAAACATTAGGATTCATCCTCTGAAGGCCATCAGTTACAAAATAAAAGGAGGACATCCAAATGTGACGGCGCCGTCTTGTTTCTCCATGTTGGAGACTAAAACGTGTAGATTCGCTGACCTCGATGGAAACACTCACGTCCTCATGGAAATGAGCTGTTATGATTTTTAAACGTGAACATTTACAATCCAAAGTGAGGCTATACAAATAAATCAGCACAATCAGATGGCAGCATAGTGCAACAGCATGAACTGGGCACAGTGTCACAGGTCACTGCTGAAATGTATAAAAGGTACATTTAATGCAAACAAGCCAACACTTAGATCTAAATAGCATCTGTTGCCTTAATGCAGGAAGTTACATTTCCTGTTGATCTTGGTTTTGTTTGTTTTGTTGTTACACAAACTTTATAGCTATATAAACTCTTCTTCTTGACTTTTTTAAGCCAGCTCGTTTCTAACCAGTGAGGGTCACATTTTTCCATGACAGGAGTAGACGCACACCTTGAACTCGATAGCAGCTGCAGTTGCTTGGAGACAAACAATCAATCAATTCGTCACAGAGCTTCAGGTGGTGCAATCATCTGTGCTCGAGCTCACATGCTGCTGATTTACACATTCGACACGTTTACCCTGCAGAGGTTCTAATAACTGTTACACAACATGCCCTTTAGTCTACAAACAGACGGCTGTGCACAGCACACACACCAGATACGTGCATGGACACCGAACACAAAGCGCTGCCGTCAGTCAGAAAAACCTGGTTTATGATAACCACAGAAAAGTTGACAAGCAGGAAGTTTAATGAGGTCATTTCTTCACTGGTTCTGGTTTATTTATAACCTTTTTGCACAGAGGAGGGTGAGCAAGGACGAATGCTGGTTTTGCTTTAACAGCTCACATCACATTCACATGGTTAAGCAGCTGTGAGCTGCTCAGCTGATTCACAGGTTTCTGTCAGCTTAGTGGAAAAATTAGGGCTTGAGCCTCTGACATCCGCACCTTAACAGACCTGCTCAGGGACTCTCAGCTGCATCCTCTCTGAATTTCATAAAGCTTGTTCTGTGTGTCGAAATCAAAACAATGAAAGGAATAACTGACACCGGGCTGAGACTGTGGCATTTGCAATGGACGGGCTTTAGTATAGAGGAACATCATTACGACAGTGGCCTGAAAAATAATGAAGGAAGGAGCAGCTCTCTCGGATGTGCTCACCAAAGCATCTGCTAAGGTCCTGTGGTGTTAAAAGCAGCCACACATGCTTCACCCAGCGCTCACATATCCACCCGCACACTCACAGAGCAGGTTTTGAGGTAAATAACACCTGACGTGTAAGTCAGATGTCTTTCGCTGCTCTCCACATTTTGCATGGAGACTAAACGTCAGATCATGTGTCGCCCTCTGGTGCTCTGACTCATATGCTAATGCTGCTGCGCTGGCAGAGGAAAGTTTGAGGGCTAGAAGGTAAAAATAGCTGATGACCCAGGAGACACTTCATGAAATCACTGCAGCAGAAAAAAAGCAAGGAGCTGTGCTTGTAAACTAATTGCCTTTTTAATCACGTGTTGAAATAGATTTTGAAGATGTCAGAATCAAGAGAAAGCCTGCGTTCGATCGCTCAGCTCAGCACGGAGGCGCAGTGCAACAATACAGTACTTTGTCAGGGTTAACATTTCCACAGGGGGGTAAACTCTCAGCTGGTGTTAAGT
The DNA here is from genome assembly GCF_039877785.1 of Chaetodon trifascialis. NCBI lineage: Eukaryota > Metazoa > Chordata > Actinopteri > Chaetodontiformes > Chaetodontidae > Chaetodon > Chaetodon trifascialis. The sequence goes on along the minus strand of NC_092068.1, from coordinate 26,904,428 downwards.
TATTCTTTAAAGCTTCAATGATATACATTTTGGCCACTAGGGGACAGAGGAACAACACAACAAACTCAGTAACCCACAACCTTGACCCCGATAAAGTCATTCTTGCTATTTATTTTTCCAGCAGACTAATATAAACAGCAAGTTTTTCCACTTTTTTCCACACACTCTTGAAGAAGAAAAGCTCTCTGAGATAGCTAGCATGCTAACTGTCGTAATCTGCAAACCTGTTAGCGTCGTTGCTAGAGTGACTATGTTACATTACAACTGGCTGGCTGTCAGCAGGGGAAAAGACAGACTTACCTGAGTGGCATCACCCTGGAAGGAAAAGCCATGCAGGTGACTTGTAAAGATGAAAGAAGAGGGGACCTGGTACAGAGCCCTGAGGGACCCCTGTGGTGACACTCTCAAGGATGTGAACGTGAAGAGTGCAGAGCCTGAGACTCCCAGTTCTCGGAGGGTGGAGAGGTGGAGTGTCAAACACTGCAGGTGTTACCAGGTGAGCAACCCAGGCACCGAACTCCAGCTACGTTAAGAGTGTTTACATGTTTACAGCCTGACACAAAAAACAGTTTTGTCCTAGTTACTTCCTCCTTCATGACAACTGTACAGAAAAAGAAAAACAATGAATTTTGTATTGAAAGAAAGAGCTTTTAGCTGCAAATAGAGAGGTGAAGAAATGAAAGGTCCTCAGGGTTCTTGCATTTCCACCATTTTTTTTCAGCTGCCTGCAGGGTGGTTCTGTCAGCACACGCCAAGTCGGACAACCACAGATCCAGAGGGGTCGGCCGAGCCTGCCGAGAGGTGAGAGGACGGACAGGAGGACAAAGCAGAAAGGAGATTGTCTGTGGCAGAGTCAGGAGGCGTGAGAAGGAGGTGAATGGAGAGCTGAAAGGATAGATGAGAAGAGAGGAGGGAGATGGGGAGGGACAGTTGTGGCAGATATGGACAGTACGTGGAGAGGATAGAGGGGTTAAGGTCAGAGGTCAAGCAGTTCCTGGTCAGTCAAGGTCGAGTTGGTTTATGAGCGATGGAGGGCGTGACAGAGCCAAAGAAGACAGGAACAACAAGTCAGAGGTTGTCTCTGTCTGGATGCTGAAGTCTCTGAGAGGCGCGAGCAGGGGGCCATCTTCATGTTTGATTGGAAGACGTCCCAAGAGGACGTGGCGGGTGGCGGAGCACAACGACATTTAGCTTCAGCGGATAAGTGAGAGACACAGCGTGACATCTGAAGGAGCGAGTGAAGTGTGGAGGGAAACGGAGAGAGAGAGATTAGCAAAGCAGCGCTACACCCTCAGCCGGTGGAGATACAGATTCAGACCTGAACCGAGACCTTTGTTTACAGATGACTTCACACGTTCTGATTGGCTGTACGTCGGAGAGCGTATGGCCAGAGAATAGCTAGAGATTAACTCAGTCATAGGCTGCCTGTGACAAGGTGTTGGGTGTGCGGGGCGGGTGGGGTAGATATGATAGTAACTGTGATGTCGTGGGCGGATGTATGGTCTAATGATGAGCGATGTACAGGACTGTATCCACCTGTCAGGTAAGAACAACGTTAAAGCTTCATTCCACCTGTCCCCACATGGAGGACTCCTTCGTCTTGAGCTGAAAAATGTCCAATAAATTCACTTCCAAACACGTCTTTGTTTCCTGACTGTCTGCAAACCGTCCTGTTTTAAACTCTGAGGAGGAGGTTAAATAAGAGAAGATGGAGACATACTGTCAATAAAGTCCAACAGCTCCTCCAGCCTGGACTCTGGTCCCTCACAGGGTTGAGGTGGGTTTGTTGGGTCCCAGTGAGCCATTTTTAATGTTTGTGTAACTGGCCTTCAGAGACAGTTTTGAGGTTTTAGGGATTCTTTTTTCCTTGACAACATTTCTCTTGAACAAACCGAGCCCTGGCCACAATCAGTTTGTCTGATATCAGTTGCTCGCACAGTTTCTCATCCTGAGATGTTGTAATCAACTTCTGTATGACTGGAAACAACCTGAAATCCTCATCATTACAACTGAGTTTAAGGTGTATTTGATCAGGAGGAATATGTTCTAGCAATCTGTCAGTTTTTATTACTACATGGAAAAATACCTTTATTAATTTGATAAATGCCAAAACACAGAAACCGTCTTCTGCACTAAAACATCTGGGAAACGAAGCTTAAACTCTGCCTGACGGTCGGAGTTGGATGCTGTGGCTCGTGGTGGAAACTGTGTGGCTGAAACATGGGAGTCATATCAGTGAAGTAAACAACGAACACTTGCATGTGATTTATTCATGTTCTATGCTAAAACATGCAAATGTGCTGTTACCCTGATCTCCATGTAAACACCCGTGTCCTCGTTTCGACGTATAGGGGAGGTCTTGTGACCTTATTATTAGTTCTCATGCAATTGAAATGCTACGACTGTTGTGAGCATGCACGATGCAGGTGCCTGCAGACTGCAGTCGCATCTGATGGAGAATCTCATTCCATCCACAACAAGACAACACAACACAGATTTATGGGAGCAGTAAACCTGATGCTTTGTGATGTCTACCATGAAATCTCAACATTTCAACACAAAACGAGGCGACATGAATAAATCAGCTCTGAATTCCTCCATGATCAGTGTTCAAAAGAGTCATTTTTCCAGATTTCCTTACAAATTGGTTCAGTTTCTGGTTTTATGAATGTCGGGCAGACTTTAGATTCAGCTTTAGATTGAGCTCCATTTGCACAATATCTTTTTTCCCCACAATAGTCTGAAAAAGAATAAGAATGAGTAATACGAGTGAATGTGCTGCAGGGCCGGCTGCAGCAGAGACCTGGATGAGTGTGGCTGACCGGGCCTCCACCCACATTCTGCTTTGACACTATGGAGCGTACCTCTCTCTCATGTTTGGGGTCAGTTTTAAGCATGACATCACAGTAAAAGCCCAGAGAGTATATCATCAACAGTGTGAATCAGACTTACGGCAGCTGAACGGCCTCGTCTCTGTCGCTGCTCATCAGCTCGTTCCACTTGGAGTGTGAGAGAGAACTTAACTAGATCCACTATCTCAACACGGCACTTTTACGAGCCTCCGTAGCTTCATTCAAATAGCATTCATTTACAGTCACATAAAGGGGAAAATTAAACCAATAACTCACACGCAGACAGACTTGCTCACTGTCTCATATGGAAATCAACACACATAAATGCATAAGCCACAAGAAAACACACACGCACACACTGTCACTGGCACACACGTCGCATGGCAAACCTCACAGCTCAGCCTCCAAAGCTATCTTCATAAAAACTTGAGTGTTCTTCCTGGAATAATCAAATGTTTAGCAGAGCCAAACTCCCCAACAAGGGAGGCTCCCACAGCCGGGACTGGGACGGATCCTAAAGCTGCTTTTGGAGCACTAATCTGAAAAGCCTTTTACCATCCGAGGGCCCATTAGCAGCATCAGTGTCTCTGGGAAACAGTGAGTGAGAGAGCGCAGAGCACAGCTGAGTCGAAAGGCTGCCAGCGGTCTTTTTCTGCTTCTTTGAAATGCTTTTACACATTCACAGATGTTTGGTGGCACTATGCACCTCTAGACTGACTGGAAATCACTTTCAGTCTGCGACTGTCACGTGGTTAAAGTCTGACTTATCTTAGAGAGCGCAGTGTGTCGGCTGCAGTGATGCTACGTCACGAGTACCTCAGAGCTCCGATCGTGGCCCTCTTGCCTGAAACTCTGGGGCCTCTCAGGGCTCCAGAGTTAGAGACGAGAAGGCTGGTGCCTCCTTCCCGATTCTTTAGATCTGGATCTTCGTCCAGGAGGAGATTCAGCCTCTCCTCTTGTCTCTCTCCCTTGTCGCTGCCTCTTGGAAAGCTTTAGCTTTGCCTGTTGCGTGTTTATGTATGTTTCCAGGTCTTCACGGTGGAGAGGAGGTCGTGTGGTTGTTTGAGAGCACCTGGGAGTCGCTTGACAGCCAGATTATGACTAATTTTGTTATCCTGATTGTTCATGCTTTTATTCATCATTTTGTCTGTTCTGTCACACAACCTCTGCTGGATGTCTGTTTTTCCTCGTTCAAATCGATGATCAAAGGATGGAGGTTGTAGTGTGCCGCACAGACTGGAAAGCCCCTTGAGGCAAATTTGCAATAATAAAAATGGCTGAACTTGACATTTAATTTATGGGTCATTTCCCTGCTGCTTGAATTTGTGTTTGAGCTCCTGCAGACCACACTGGAAGCATCCCAGCAGGCCGCAGCTCGACCGGCCCGCGCTCGTCACCAACGTCCAGAAGAAGTCACGTGAAATCCGGCTGACAAGAAGCCTCAGCAGGAACCTGAAGAGGATTTCAGGGCCTGAAAAGCTCTGAAGCTTCTTAAACTGTTAGATATTCTCTGTCCCTCTGTGCTTTCTACAGTATGCATTGTACAAATTGATTATTTCTAACAAATGACTTCAGCAGAAAACAAATTATTATTAATGTGAGTGCTTCTTCCAGACTTTGCTGATGCTTGTTAGAGTATGAATGTGGCTGCTAGTCTCTAAAAGTTGGTCTGTGTATCCAACAAAGAGTAAAATCACCAGCATGTATGAGTCAAGGACATTTTGATGCCAATTCTTCCTTTCAAAACAAATTATTAAAGCGAAAGTCCTGTGATCTGCATTAAACACGTATCGATTGCTGCTCTCGCTGCGTTTCAAAGCTTCCCTGCTGCTGCTTTCTGCTGCCTTTTGTTCTTGAAGGAAAGGGGGAAAAGAAGCTGGCAGCAGGTTTTTGGCCTGCTGTCAGCTTTTGGCAGCAGTTCGAACCCTTTAAAGACACAAACAATGAACTCTTGCTCTTTCTGTGCGCCCTTCTGTCGTCAAGCTACAGCGCGTATCCCCATTACACAGATCTCTCCAAAGCAGGCTGTCTTTCATGTTGTATGAGCTCCTGCTTCAAGTGCCCAGCACAGTGCCAGCACGACATGTTAACACCCAGGAGGAAACAACGACGCTGGACCACCAACCAACACTTTTTCTGCTGAATAAAATGTTCACTGGCAGTGTTTCAGTGAGTTATTCCTACAGTGTCTCCACATGATCAACACAGGAAGTGGGAGTGAAGTCAGACATGGAGAGTTCATCTCCAAAACAACTTGCTAGCGTTTTCTGTGCACAGCCTGTCATGTTTCAGGTGTGTTTCAGGTAAGACAAAGTTTGTGGTGCTGTAGAAATTAACGATGCTGTGACAGTATCAGTCCTGTCAGTTCAGTGCAGCCATAATGCTGTAAATGACCACAAATCACTGATGCATATGAACACAATTTGTAGAAAACTGGAGTGGAACAGAAGGAAACTCAAGCAGCGAGCAGCCCGTCACGCTGGCTCAGAGATCAGGTGACGGCCAAGCAGACATGCGATCAGTAAACAAGCGCATGCACAGGCAGTCATTAGCATACTGACGGCAAATTAGGTCATAACCTTTGGATGTTAGTGGAAGCCAGTCAAGAAAACAGGTGGCAAGCAAAAAGGCAGGAAGCAAGGAGCAGGGAGGTAAAGACAGGAAGAGGCTGTCAAACAGGAATACAGACAGAAAAGTCAAGAGCAGACAGGTGAAAGAGAGAGGTTTCCACCAAGCTGTGGATGCAGGAGGCGGACCTGCTCGTGTTCAGTGTGTGAGAGACAGGTGGGAAACTGAGCTCGCTACGCCGGCAGGGAAACAGGTGTCCGGGGACGGCACTATCATTTTTTATTCGCATTTGCATCTTATAAATATTTGATAGATTAATGGTTTCCCCCATCTGGTGCGTGCGCTCTGTGCTGTGGCTCTGATACGTGGATGCTCCTGTTGATGCTGTAGGTGTTGAGCGGTCTGCGTGTTCGTCGACTGACGGGCTGCTGAACGACTGCGTGAACCCGTCGCGCTGCTCGCTCGGTGGGATCCACTGAGCCGGCAGGGATCGTGAAGGTGGTCTTCCACTGAAGATCTTCTCTCCTCCTGCACTTTGCCTGCATGCGCCGCCTCTCTGACATTCGACCAAACAATGCAGAGCGAGGAGGAAGGAGTGGGAGATGAACAATGAGTGGAGCTGTCAGTCAGCCATTATATTCACACTTTTCCTGAACGCTCTCGCCCCTGCAGCAGACATCTCTGTCGCTATAATAGTTTGTTAATTAGTGTGCTGAGTTTGGGGAAACAGGGAGAAGAAAGCCTCTTTTCGGAGGCTCCTGCTGTGAATCAAACAGGCCTATTCAGCTGCCCTGTTCCCTGCTCGTCTCTCCTCCCTTCACTTTGATTTTTGTTTAGACAGGAAAGCCTTTTTCAACTGACGGGATCAGTCTGGCTCTATCTTTACAAGCTCCGAGCCGACTCTCAGTGTTAAAGCCTCGCTTCCGAAGGCATTTGCACGTTAATCTTAGAAAATCTCTCACAGGGCTGTGAGCTGCACCTTTAAAGTGATCCGCAACCGCTGCAGCGTCTGTGTGTTAAGAAAATAAATCAGCCTCGTGATAAAAGCAAAGGGGTAATTAAAATGAGCTAATAGTGATTGCGCTCAAACTTTCCCTGGAGGCCCAGTGATCCTCCCAAACAGGGAAAGTGTTTGAAACAGGTTGCGCGGCGTCTTCCTGAATACCAATTATGTCTGACTGCTCGGCTCTCCGCGGCTCAGCCGTGTGAATCATTTGACAACGGAGTAGCCGTTTTCCACGGCTGGCTACTTCAGCACAAAGCCTGCGAGGGAGCTCGACGAGGAGCGCCGCGGGGAGAATGTCAGCGGTATTTGAGAAAGGTTAGACAGAGAGGAGAGCGCGCCGCCATCGTACACGCCATTCATCACGTTTTATAGCACACAGCCACAAAGGCTCCTGTGGGTGTGTCTGATGTGCTCTGAGTCTGAGTGTGTGTGCAGGCATTGAGGAGGATCGGCCCATTGTTCCATATATCTATGTCTGACGAGCGAGTGAAGGCCTTCACGCTGAGACCGTCCTCACACAGCTAAAGCAGGAGGTGGTGCAGCCATGGTGGATGCTTTGGTGTTCAAAGCTCCAGTATGTCGGATGTGAGGAGATCTACTGGCTGAAATGGAAATTGAACTTCAAGTATGTTTTCACTGGTGTGTAATCAATGAAAATAACAGTTGTGCTTTCATTTCCTGTACTTCCTGTTTCCCTCTCCCCCTGTGCTTCCTGTTTCCTTCTTCCCCCTGTGCTTCCTGTTTCCCTCTTCCCCCCGTGCTTCCTGTTTCCTTCTTCCCCCTGTGCTTCCTGTTTCCCTCTTCCCCCCGTGCTTCCTGTTTCCTTCTTCCCCCTGTGCTTCCTGTTTCCCTCTTCCCCCCGTGCTTCCTGTTTCCTTCTTCCCCCTGTGCTTCCTGTTTCCCTCTTCCCCCCGTGCTTCCTGTTTCCTTCTTCCCCCTGTGCTTCCTGTTTTCCTCTCCCCCTGTGCTTCCTTGTTTCCTTCTTCCCCCCGTGCTTCCTGTTTCCTTCTTCCCCCTGTGCTTCCTGTTTCCTTCTTCCCCCCATGCTTCCTGTTTCCTTCTTCCCCCTGTGCTTCCTGTTTCCCTCTTCCCCCCGTGCTTCCTGTTTCCCTCTTCCCCCTGTGCTTCCTGTTTTCCTCTCCCCCTGTGCTTCCTTGTTTCCTTCTTCCCCCCGTGCTTCCTGTTTCCTTCTTCCCCCCGTGCTTGCTGTTTCCTTCTTCCCCCTGTGCTTCCTGTTTCCTTCTTCCCCCCATGCTTCCTGTTTCCTTCTTCCCCCCGTGCTTGCTGTTTCCCTCTTCCCCCCGTGCTTCCTGTTTTCCTCTCCCCCTCTGCTTCCTGTCTCCCTCTCCCCCTCTTTGCTTCCTGTCTCCCTCTCCCCCTCTTTGCTTCCTGTCTCCCTCTCCCCCTCTGCTTCCTGTCTCCCTCTGTCTGTCTGTGGTTGCGGCTCTGGTTTTCCTTCCTGGCTCCGAGCGCTGCTCTTCCTGCACACCTGCCATCCATCACTCCGTCAGCCTTCCAGTATATAAACTTGGCTCTTCTCGCACTCGTTGCTGGGTTGTAGTTGCAGCCACCTTCAGGCTAATCCTTGTTTTTAATATCGTCATGCCTGCTCTCTCTAGCCAGCCACGCTCCACTGCATTAGCATGCATTGGCCCAGAACAGACAAAGCACACACCAGGGCTACTCGATCTCACAGATATGACCATGATCATTCCCAGAGCTGCACCAAGAACCCTCCTGGGAAGGAGTCAAAGTGAGTGGATGCTGGGAGAAAGATGGAGGTTATGAACTCCTCCTGATACATGACCAGGAGGCATGGCATCAGCTTCCATAGTTATGCTGATGATACGCAACTGTACATTGCCGTGTCTCCTGATGACACAGGGCCTATTGATGCCCTTTTTAACTGTATTTTAGACATCAAGTCATGGATGGCAGAAAATTTCCTTCAGCTCAATCAGGACAAAACAGAGGTCTTAGTCATTGGTCCTGAAGGCCAGAGAGAGAAACTTTTACCAAAACTTAAAGATCTTAAACCAACACATTCTGTAAAAAATCTGGGCGTGATTTTTGACTCTGAGCTTACTTTTATTCCACACATCAAAAACATAACAAAGATAGGTTTTTACCATCTTAAGAATATAGCCAGAGTCCGCCCGTTTCTCTCTCAGGCCAGCACGGAGGTGCTGATGCATGCTTTTATCTCTTGTCGCTTAGATTATTGTAATGCCCTGCTCTCTGGTCTTCCCAAAAAGAGAATCTCAAATTTTCAACTACTACAGAACTCGGCCGCTCGCGTGCTGATGAGGGCCAGAGGGCGGGAGCACATTACATCAGTTTTAAAATCGCTGCATTGGCTCCCCGTGCGTTTCAGGATAGATTTTAAGGTTCTTTTATTAGTTTTCAAATGTCTTAACGGTCTCGGGCCTTCTTATTTATCTGACCTTCTTTTACCATATCAACCCTCGCGGACGCTGAGGTCCTCCGGCTCCGGCCTCTTAACCATACCAAAAGTAAGAACTAAAACACACGGGGAGGCGGCTTTTAGTCATTATGGCCCCCGACTGTGGAACAGCCTGCCGGAGAACCTCAGGGCCGCAGAGACCGTTGATGTTTTTAAAAAGAGGCTCAAGACTCATTTCTTTAACCAGGCTTTTAATTGATATGTCTGATTTTTCTCATTCCTTTAATCAGGCTTCTTATCTTATCATATTTTAGTTGTATGTTCTTAAGACATGACTATTTACTATTTATTTCATTTACTCAGTTTATTACTAGTTTATCTATAGCTTTCATTTATAGTTTATTTACTATTTATTCCTTTTATTCCTTTACTCATCTCATTTCACTCAATGTTCATGTTTTATACATTGTATTATTTTACTCTATCTTATCTACTCTACTTATTGTCTTATGAACTTTTCTTCTTTTAAATGTTTATTTATTTATTTATTTTTTCAACTTATTTATTTATTTGTTTATTTTTTAATTCCAGTGTTTCCTCGGCGGGTCCTCCACACTGAGAGATGTGTCTGATCTGTTGCAGGGGGGGCTGTCCTCGGGCCCTCTTGGCCCGGCTGGTTGGGGGACTCCCTACCTTGGTGTGGGGCCCACCGGTCTGTCGGGCTCGGGTGGGCCCGGGTGCGGGTGCCCCCTGTGCTCACAGTCCCTGATGTCCCTCGGTGTGGACGACCCGAAAGGTGGCCTTTTCCTCAGTCATTAGTGCCGTGCCATGTCTCGTTACCCCTGCCATCGTCTGCAGTAAGAGTGTGAGTGTGTGTGTGTGTGTGTGTGTGTGTGTGTGTGTGTGTGTGTGTGTGTGTGTGTGTGTGTGTGTGTGTGTGTGTGTGTGTGTGTGTGTATGTATGTGCGCATGTGTGCGTGTGTGTATGCATGTAGTTGAGGGTGGGTGCTTGTACATACGGAGGGTGGGAGGGATGGGTTTTTATTGTTGCTTTATTTTGATTTCTATTGTTTTTAAATCCTGTGAAGCACTTTGTGTTACATTTTATTATGTATGAAAAGTGCTATATAAATAAAGTTTGATTTGATTTGATTTGATTTGACCATCCGTTACGTCAGACATTCAGGTCACATGATGAAATCTAAGCCATCCCGTTTGCTGATGAAGAGCATGAGGTGCAGTGAGTGGACCTTTGAGTTGAGATTGTTTTTTTAGGTTGCAGCAAAACATCATCAGGTAAGGATCTAAAAACTAACAATGTGTGTGTGTGTGTGTGTGGGGGGGGGGGGGGGGGGGTGCAGGCATTTAAACAGCAAACCAGACGTGCTGTGACAAAGATAAAGAGCAGAGGATGTGTGAATGTGCTTAGTATATAATAATTATAATAAAGCAAACATGACAGTAAATAAAATGTAAAACTCTGAATATAAGATGAAGATCCAGTCATTTAAAAAATTTCAACAAACTCCATCAGTTCAGCTGAAGGATCTGGACAGCAAAGGCTGAGTGTTACAGTAACACATGTCACTGCTTTCATTTAGAGGTTTTAGAGAACTGCAGGATGGAAATCTGGCATCACTTGAAGCATTTTATCAGATGTCACACAGCTCCCTCTGCAGCCACAATGCCACAGCCTGTTTCCACATCAGCTACTCCTCAGGACACACAGAGACTCAAAGGTGAGCAGTCAGTTTAACCACAGTGGAGAGAGATCTGCTTTATTTTGAAACTGTGATCAAAATGTACCGTGAGCGATCACAGAGGGCGCCAACGAGCCTGGACAAGGTGACAAAGAGCCCAACGAACTGCAGGAGCAAACCCATGAGGCGAACGGCGCCGTTACGACGGAGCGGTTACAGTCACTCACACTGTCTGAGGATCTCGTGCAGCCTCGTGTTTCCACATTTGAAGTCAGAGGTTTTCACAGGTTGAAGCAAAAATTACTGTCTGCACAATCTGTCAGTGTCACTCTTCACTTGCTGATGCTCTTTCCAGGTTTTCCACAGACTGACATGAATAAACAGCAGCTCTGCCAGCCGGCCTTTGAATCTCTGCACAAAGTTACAGATTTAGATTTTTCTTTGATCCCAGTGAAGCACGTGAGAGAAGATGCTGGTAAGAAGAGGACGGCAGCTCTCGAGGTCCATTCCGAGGACTGATCTTTGTTCCTCAAATCAAACATAAAAAGCCGTTTCTCCGTGTTAATGAGCACAATCACTCTTCCTACAAGCTTCAATAATTCATTTGCTCCCAGATTGTCACACATCCATAATGAATAGCATCCACAGTGAATTATTTACAGTCATCCTTCATGGCACAACTTACTGACTGACACTGGCTCACCCTGTGTGTGTGTGTGTGTGTGTGTGTGTGTGTGTGTGTGTGTGTGTGTGTGTGTGTGTGTGTGTGTGTGTGTGTGTGTTCATGTGTGTAGGTTTCATGCAGACATTTGGCTCCATAATGGCCTCACAGCTAAGAAGCAGCGGTGCTGTCCTCTGTGGAGACGATCAGCTCAAAGGCTAATAGCATCAGTTAGCGTGTGCTACCAGCTCCCCCCTCAGTACAAAGCCGGCACATACAGACTGAACAGTCGTGTTATTAGAGGAAACAGAACAACAGTCAGTCCTGGGAATATTTGTATGTCCGCTGCAAAGAATCTGGACAAACAAAAAGAAAATGAAATTGTAGTGAGAACCTTGACATCCGCCTCATGCTGAAGTTCAGGTTACATCAGAGCTCAGAAGTGGAAGCTTTGAAAGTTTGTGAAACGTTGGAAATCCAGCGACTCTTGGCTGCAGAACACAATATTGGCCAATCCTGTAAACTTTGCCCTCGCAGACTGAGTCAATAAATTCGCCCGTCACAGCTGTCTGCCTTCAGCTCTGGGTCGGAAGCTTTCTGATTCAGTGGCCATGGCTTTGAAGGGAGCGCTGATTTGGCTTTGCTCGCTCGCAGGTAACCTCATGTTTTCTGTTTGTCTGAAATCATGAGAGAGTGTGTGCGCTGCATGAGGATGGATGACTTCACGGAGAATAAGAAGTGGGATGTTACATGTAGCACGTGTGGATGTTTGCTTGCAGTGTGGGTCTCCTCTGCAGCTCAAGATGAAACTTCCCTTCAGAACTGCAGCTCACAGAAAGAGCTGTGGGAGCGTCTCTCAGCTGATCTCAAGGTAAACTACTGACGTCATCAACCAGAAAAGCTGCTGGAGCACGCTCACATTAAGTTCATGAGAAAAAGAGTCTTTATCCCAGCGGATGCTTTTCATGTGTCATGTGCAGTTTGCCTCTCATAGCTTCACCAGTGAACCAGTTGTACTGTGTGATTTGACCGACAGGTGGCGGTAGAGTGCGCAGAAAGCCTGCCGTGGAGCTCACAGCAGACCGCCGCTCTGCTGCTGTCCATGACCAACCTGACTGATGCTCTGCACGCACAGCAGCTGAGAGGTGGAGGCCTGCGTGTGTGTGTGTGTGTGTGTGTGTGTGTGTGTGTGTGTGTGTGTGTGTGTGTGTGTGTGTGTGTGTGTGTGTGTGTGTGTGTGTGTGTGTGTCTTCAGGCTTGGGATATAATTGACTTTTCGTACATATTTCTATATTATTATTGCATATTGTTAGATTATGTTTCTTGTTATTTCTGATTGCTGGACATTAACGTGTGCAGCAGCTTCCCCTCCGTCACAATGACGTCTTCAGCTATAAAATCAAGCAGTACTCACCTGAATAAAAGCTCTGCTTCAATCACACAGCAGGAGGCTGCCGAGGCTTCTGGTCCTGGGCATAAAAACAGCGTCTGTCATATTCAGTGTGACTCCAATCAGTCAGGGTTTGGTTTGCTGATGCTGCTCAAACGTACAGGCTGTGATAAACTGAGAGGAAGTGGACGCTGCAGTTAGACTCCACCACAGCTGATGATATTAAAGTAAATAATAACTGAGACTTCAGCACTGAATTAAGTGAGCTCTGCTGGCAAAAAGTAGAATAATTACCTTCACCTGAAGAAGCTTTCATCACTGATTAAGAGTCCATTTGTGCTGTAATTTCCTGCTGCCTGAAAGAGTCCATCAGTCGCTGCTGCAGAGGCTTTTCATGGAGGCCTGAAATGGACTGAAACAAGAACATGCAGGCACTTCCAGATTCCATCCAATTTAAGGTGGATTTCTCAAATGAGTCAGAGATAAAAGAGCTGCAGCTGACATCCGAAACGAGACACACTCAAAATGGACTTCTATTAAATAATCATTGCTTTACAGAATGCCGAGGAGTGGAGCCAGAGAAATGTCCACAAGCTGAAGTTCCTGATAATGGAGGTCTGGCATGTGTCACAGTGGACAACAAGCGCTACTGCAAACCTCTGTGCAACCATGTGAGTTCCACCTGTGCTAATAGAAACATGGCGTCTGGTTGATTCTGCAGGCTGAGTGACGTCTCTGGTTGTTCTGTCTCAGGGCTTTGACTTCGGCTTCATGAGGAGGAGTCGTCTGTATGACGAATGCAGCGAGCAGACTGGATTCAGGTGGAACACTCAGTTCGTTGGAGGCAACAGGCTGGCTGTGTGCAACGGTGAGGCTGCATCTTAATAACTTCATTTAACCCGGAGTCGCTTTTAATAACTTTGAGCTGATTGTTCAGAGCAGGAAGTCATTTACAAAGACGCTCATTTCCTCAGTGCAGTTCTGCTTTATTGAGTTGAACTTTCCTTCTTTACATCTCCAGAAGCATCTATTCAGGTTTCAGGAGCAAAGACGGCGTATTTTCCTCAGGATCAGGACTGCCTAAAAACCAAGAGCAGCAGCCACCAGCAGAACAGCATCATTGAAGACTTCAAGGCTGAGCTGAAGAGCCAAGGCCTGCAGGGGGAGCTGCAGCACGCCTGTCTCCTGTGTGGATGACCACGAGGTGGAAACAAGTGAGGGACAATCCATCGAGCATGTCGAGCGTGAAGTGAAGCTTTGCCACCAGTGAAAGACTGTGTGAGCCCTGAAGTGTGAGAATAAACGTGTTCCTGAACCTCAACGCTTCCCTCTGTTGGTATCTTTATTTTCCACCTCATGTTAGACACTGTCTTTTTACTTTCACCCTCACTCTGTCTTACATTTACCGTCGTTATCAATCTAATTTCACATGAATCTTTTATCCTTGTTGTGCATTTTCAGCAGCCTACCTTTGACTCTCTCCTGTGCTGCAGCTCACTGAGGCTCCTCAAACACCACAAAACAAAGCTGATGTCGGCCGGATGTGAAATATCTGCCATCCCTGAGCTTTCACCACTAGTGGTGCATAAAATGTAAAGTTTGGCCTGAGGGTGGTGCCAGAGGAAAGGAAGTGCTGGAGCCCGTTCAGGACGCTGACTACAGGAAGTGTTTCCTGAGAGGCTGATCTCTGTGTAATCACTGATTTCACCTTTAAAGCTGACTGCATGAAGCCTCAGCTTTAGCCTTTTAAAGAGAAACCCTTTGGGCTAAAGATGGCGTTTCTGTGCAGCGTTATGTTAACAGGCTGAACACATCTGCAAGCATCTGAATGCTGCTTCCTCTCTGACTTCATTTACAAATAGTCACTCACCGTTTACGTGCTTGGTGTCCAGTCAAAACGAGGCTCATCACTCTGCCAATGGACTGCTTTGTCTGCTCCGTTCCTGCTGACACATCCAGACGTGGCTCGCCGGGGTCAAGGTTAAAGAGTCAAAACGAGATTGCAGGATCTCATTAGGCAGCCATTGACATTACACATCATTCTATTAGGAGTCCCTCCAATCAGAGAGAAAATGACCCACAGGACGACCCTCTGCTGGAGGCGGACACACTGCCCCATCATTAATTATGGAAATAGCTGCCTGTGGACGGAAGGATAGGCAGCGGCCAACTGTAATGTCACACATCTCCCATCAGATAAGAACAAATAACTAAATTAGAGAAATATCTGCTCCTTCATGCTGGTGAAGTGCTGCATGGAGCGTTCACCTCCACCTCCATCATTTCAGCACGTGAATCACAGACCTTTGGTTTGGGGCTGAAACAGGAAGTGTATAATTCTATTCTATTCTAACAGCGTGCATCTACGCTTGTGTCAGCGGTGCAGGTTCAACATGACGTCAGGTCCATGGAGAAGCGGTTTTCCAGTGTGGTGAAGAAGAACTGGACGGCCCTGCACAGACCTCTGACCTCAGTCCGACACGTTTGGGATGAGCTGAATCCAAACGGCCACGTTCCAAACTGCTGCTGAAACCCTTCAGAGCAGCAGATGCAGCAGTGTACTAACACGCTTGTGTGTGTGTTTGGAGTCTGCACGCTTCAGGTCATGAGGTGTTCGTTTGCCTCTTCAGCAGCAGGAATCAGCGAGTGGCTGCTTGTTTTTCACTGCATTCATTTTTCAAATTAATTGTACAAAAAACAATTTCAGTGATTAAATAAAATTAATCAAGCACATAAAAAATTTAAATGACCAGAAATTAAAATGTTATTGGCTCTCAGCTATCATGCATTATTGAAACAAACTCATTTTACATCTGTGGTCACGATGCTTATTCGGCACGCAGGACTCCAGCAGTGCTCCTCTGTGGACACCAGAGGGCAGCATGAACTCACCTTTGAACGCCTGTTACCTGGCAGCAGTGACACACACACACTCACACACATTATTCTGTTGTCGGTCTTGTGGAAATAAACACTTGTAGCAGGTAGAAACAGAGCTTCAGTGTATTTCAGGGTTGAGAATGAAAACGTTTGACTTCAAACATTCATTAACTTTAATGATGAATCTCAGTGTTTTGCTGCGGCTCTTCACAGAAACAGGTTTTAAAAACAGGCTGTGTACTGACTGAATGGAATTTGCTCTTTTCATGAGCCGTCTGAAGCAAATACTAAAGAACACAGTTTATAATCTCACTTCATTTGTCCCTTCCGGTCGTCTTTCTTCTCTTTCCGTCTCTCTTCTTTTCTTCTGCATGTGTTTTTCTAACAGGTGAACCAGTGAAACCTTCCAGCGTCGTCGTCGTGCCAAACCTAGTGCTGCTCACTTTCCTGGCTGCTGTCCAGCTTCTGCAAACAGAGAAAAGAATGAATGAAGGCAGACAAAGAGGACGACTGTGAAAGAGTTTCCAGCTTCATTTTCCCAGGACAAACTCTGAAAATGAAGAGCAGTGTGCTCCACCTTCACTGCATTTCAAAGGTATTCTTCTTCTGCCCTGTGTGACAGGCAGACAATCCTGTGAAGGATATGAATAACTGTCTGAAAGTGTTTTATTAGTCTTGCTCGTAACACAACTTACCGACTGGAGGAAGTGTATTTCTGAGCGCAGCGCCTCTCTCAGAAGCTCCAGCTCTCCTTCTTTATGCATCTCCAGCTCCTTCCTCAGCCTGGTAAACAAATGAAACCCATGTCAGTGACTGAAAGAGAGGTGGAAAGAAGATATGAAAGAAGCCTCAGTCCTTCATGCTGAGTTTAAATCTCCTCACGCTTTGCTTTGAGTCTCTATTCTTGGTGTTACTCTGAGAAAGAAAACAAACCAAATGAACTGCATGAAACTGAAACCTGCTCCCACATTCACTGCTTGATGTGTTGGAAGTATGAACACCAGTTTACGTGCACAAAACCAGTTCATTACTGGAAATAATCTGGATTAAAGTCACAGTTTAACCAAGATGTGTCTAGTTTTGCTGTTGGCAGACAGCAGGCAGCGTTTACAGCTGCTGACAGCTGAGTTCATATCAGAGCTAAAAGCTAACAGGAAGAGAGACTTGCTGATGTTCTTCACATCCCTCACATCATTATGTAACCTCTGTGGCACCACTGCAGACTGAAGAAAGCAGGCTGGAGCACCTGCTAACACCTGATAAAGGTAACTGGACAGCTGGAGGAGTCATGCTGCTCTGCTCATGAAAAAGGCTTCAAAGTCTTTGAATCCACAGCTGAAGAGGAAAAGGCAGAGCAGCATTCACAGTAATAATCAGCTGAGTCAGGTAAGATGAGGAGAGCCTGATGGAAGAGGAGGATGCATCAACAAGACAACACTGTGTACAAGATGAGACGTGTTTAACAGACGGCTGCAATAATCCAGCTTTACTCTGCTTCATGTGCTCACACTGACTGTGACTCCTGCAGACTGACAGGAAATTCAGGCGGGAGAGAATAAAGGTGATCACCTCTGAACAGTCTTAACATCCAGGCAGTCGCTCTGGAAAGACCTCGCCTTCAGAGAGTCTAATAATGAGAAAGTATTTTAAAGTGAAGCAACAAGGAAATGACCTACAGCTCATCAGATAACGCCACGAAAAGAAGACAGTATGGGCTGAACGTCGCAGCGAACAGACAGCAGACGCTCTGTTGAAGACAAACCGTCAGCCTCCTCTGCTGCCAGACGAGCAGACTGTTTCTAAAACAAAGCCAGCGTTTCACTCTTCGGCTTCATGAACACACGCGAGCTGTCGGCTCACTCGGTGCGTGATGCCCTGGCTGTGATATGACTGCTGCTGCAGGTGTGTGAAGGTTCTGCACTCGGCTCCACGTGAACCTGAGCGGGCTACCTCCATCTTTCTTTTATTGGAAGTTAATGAAACAATAAAACCACTGAGCTAAAATTGCATTGTCGGGGTGTGAAAAGCAGCAGCAGTGCTTGAAAGTTTGCTCTTTGTGGAACTTACAAATGACATTTTTAAGGCCAGCACGCCGTTTTGCAAACAGCAGAAGGATGTTTCAAACAGGAAGACACTCAGGGTGGCATTTGAGATATCAGGGATTTCTGCAGTTTAATATCAGATTTCTGCGATGCAATGACATCTTCAAATGAGCCTTCACAAATAATACAGCAGTAATATATCAATGAAGAAGATGCTGCACATCAAAACACACACAGAACTCCCAAACCATCAATCTCAAGGACGCTGACTGAATATTTCAGGTATGTTTCCACTGCGACAGCGAGCGATGTGCAGCAGCGGCCGGCCTGTTTTGCACACTGAACAGTTTTTAAACGACTGTAGCACTGATTCAAATTGACATGCATTCAATTTCCAACAATCAATGAGCAGAGAGTTAAATATGCGTTTTAAAGAGACGCTGCAGTGGATGAAGACAGGTTGATGGTTTCAGTTCAGAATGGATGATCATAAGAATGAGTGAGAGGAGGCCTCCGGTCCAAAGCCACATCCTCAGCACTTCCTGAGGCTAATAAGGCCGCGGGTAATGAAGGACCGAGTATGTTTAATGAGGCTGACGGATGAACAGGACATGCTACCCACATGCAAGATTTAAGGCAGCGCTGGGCGAGGGAGGGGGGCTCGGAAAAGGCCACGAGCAGAACACGAAGAGGGAGTGAAGGACAGAGAAAATAAAAGCAGGCATTGTGACAGCAGCCTGTTTTGTGCCTAATAACAGGCATACTGAGGACACTTTCAATCAAATTCTGGATAAAATGCATTTTCTGTGAGTCACAATAAATAAATAGTTGAAAATTAGATTTGAAATCATGTGGATGGGATTAATCACTTCACATCCACGGTACTGTAGAGAAGACATTATCCAAAGTAGTAGCATCAGCAATAACAGCGACCCTTCCTTCCTGGAACACTATTGATCTCCAGCCTTTAATCAAATAAAGGAAGCCTCTTTGTGCAGAAACACGGCGGACCAGCGCTCTCCCACCAGTCACGTTTCAACAGACCAGGTCCTCACTTCATACTCTGCGTGACGAGCACACACTCGTCTGAGATGTCTTCAGACATTTCCATCTGCATCCATTGTTCTGTGTCTAAATGCACGAATCTGAGGCGATGAAGAGCGTGAGTGTTCGTCCATGAAGGTTCAGTTCTGCTGCTTATTCTTAAGGCTTTTTTAGCTATATTTCTTAACCTGTACTGTATGTATACTCGTAAACACTGCACGTATCTCGACTCATTAATTAAAGACGGTTAAAAGTTAGACTTGTCCAGTTAAAACATGATGTTTGATTCCACTTAAAGCAAACTGTTTATTTGCTGCTGAGTCGCTGCATAAGCACTCAGTGTAAACGCTTCACTCTCGCCCTCCGCCTCCCTGCATCAATCACATTAGCCTCAGTTTCTTTTTTCAACTTGTTGACTGAATGAAATACACTGCAGATCAAAGCCTTAATTAAGCCAAATGGTCTTAATGCTCTGTTATTTACACTTCCAGCCTTGGACTCCAGCCAGCAGCATAACAGGGAGAGAAACAGACGGCGGCTGGGCAGACTGGTCCATTCAGCACTTCTCACAGTGCGATCCTGCTCTGCTGTGGAAATAACGCCGTCTCTCTAATTGGCCTGAAGAATGCTGCGTTGTACTGTGGTGTTAACAATGTGATTCTCTTCTTGTCCCTTTCTAAGTGCATTTAGCGTCACACAAGAGGCTGCGGCTATTAGTGCCTCTGCTGAGATGAATCTTCATCTGGTACACAGTAGAACAGCACAGAGGCCTGGCGAGCAGCAGACAGCGAGGCCTCGGACGGCTCAGAGAGGGACATCTACAGCATCAGGCAGCTTCTTACAGGAACACTCTGTTTGTTTTGTGTTTTATCTGCATGTATTTCCCAGCAGCATTTGCTGTTTGCTCTCTTCTGCCTCATAAGGATTATACTCTGACATAATGTAATTACAAGCTGTAAGTCAGCTGCTGTCTGTTGTGTCCACATACATAAAGCTCCCTCAGCATCCACACAGTTGATGCGACTCACCTGAGACAGGTGCTGTCAGTCAGAGGCTTCTGACTGACAAACAGGCTCTCCACTCGCAGAGATTCTGTCACGGCCTGCGCCTCCTTCACCTGCTGCTCCAGGTCTGCAGTCCAAAGCAATAAATCAAACGCTAGAGGTCTTTCCTCAAACGAGACAGACACACGCCGCAGGTGCAGTGTTAAGACATTTGCTGAGGTGGAGGTGGAGACGATGGGACAAAGTTTGGATAATACAGTGCACCCACGACCGCCATGCTTTCACTGACCTGACCTCTCTGACTCCAAAGGTCAAAGCCTGACTAACAGCATTACAAACACTGTGTTTTAGTCTCTGATAAGTCTTTAAACTCATGGATCTACTGTTCAAACTGGACTTCCTGGACAGTATTCCATCTTCAGGTCAGCACCTGCAGCAGCACGTCCACAACAGTATCGTCCTCTGCTTTGTTTGTTTGTGTTGCAGTTCTATTTTTGTTCCAAACACGTCTAAACCTGTGACCTGTACAGCTTCCACCTGAGAATACTAAAGCCCACATGTGGAAAAAAAAAAACCCAGTCATGAAGCCAGAAACAAACATACAACATCTGGTGTGAACATACTGTTTGCTGACTCTGCTGCAGCTAAAATTCAAGAAGTCTTTCTTTAGCTTTCAGTTCTGTCAAACACAAGATGTGAAAATAAGGAGTGTTTGTTGAGTGTTGCAGAAATAACTGTGTGTGTGTGTGTGTGCGCCCGCGCGCATGTGTGTGTGTGCTGTGCAGAGTGCTGCTGCCTCACATGTACTCGTTCTGATTTCCTAACATTAACTGGACCTCTGGCGTTCACCTTTGCGGGTGTTTCTCAGGCCTTGCAGCTGGAGGTGGAGCGCCCTCTGCGCCTCCTGCAGGGAGCTCATGTGACTGTTCCCGCCGCTCAGCAGCTCCATCTCTGCTTGGAGGGAGAAAAGACGAACCCTACTGAGGAGAGCTGGAGGAGTGACTGAGGAGAAATCAGCAGGAGGGCTGAGCAAGAGGAAACTTTCAATTTCCAATGTTATTACCATTTTTAACTGTACAAGCATCAGAAAATGGTTTTCCCTTGAGCCCAGATATGATCCATAATGTAAAGATGTTGGCTCTCGGTGGTTTTGGGAGAACAACTCTTGATGAAAACATAATTTGTCCTTAAAGCGGCTTTAAAAGATACGACACATTGTGCTTCTATAAAACACTGTCGCTGCAGCTTCTGTACAAATATGCCCGACATAATATTTGTCAGTTAAACGCAGTGATTAAATTAAACAGAGGACATTCACACTGCACCCCCCCCCCCGCTAACTCCACTCTGCTGTGCTGAGACACATGTTGTCAAAACTTTTGGATAAGTTCCCTTTGTTGCTAATTATTTTACCACACACATGAATGGTGGTATGTTCACAAGCAGAGTCTCATTAGTGCTGCGGCGGCCGGGCGTATTACAGCGTGAGCTGCACAGACTTTAAATACCATCATCAAATGAGGGGCTTTACACCTCAGGAGCTTTGTACTTATAACTCCACAGGCGGGTTTGTGAGGACAGAAAGCAAACCGAGTCCTGGACTCTTACACAGGAACACTTAACGTCGTATTTTAATCCAGGACGAGAGTTCAGATACGCTGAGCTTCATCAGTTAGTCTGTGCTGTCTTTGTGCTTTTGTCCATGTTGTGACAGAGAAGTGGAGACTGGATGGACAGATCGAGCAGGTACTTTGCACACTGTCATGGAAACACACACTCACAATCTGCTCAGTATTAACTATTTGACAGCGACATGCTGTCAACACATCAGGGACCATCGTTATAATTCACCTTCTTTCTACCATTCATCCTTCTGCTTGTACTACTTGTAATATACCACATTTTGATATGAGCAGTCAGGACCACGTCTGCACGGTAAAACCTCCGTCTTTTATGACCTTTGTGTAATGATTCCACCTCCCTCTCCAGCTCCAGGATCTCAGTGTGTGTTTGGCTCTCAAACACCATCTCTCTGTTCCCTCGAAGACTGAAGTCACTGTTGAATCTCGAGATCTCTTCGAGGAACTTTTCCTCCTCTTCTTTAGACTTCCTCTTTATCTTGGCCTGCTATGAAAAGAAGGATAACAGGAAATGCTCCCAGAGATAAAACTAATACAGCTGTTTGTGATGCTACCACAACCTCTGCTACTGCAACTACTACTGATATTAACGATACAGTTTTGATCATTTATCTTGAAGTTTTAGCCAAATAACTTACAGTACTTCCTTCCTCCTGTGCAGTATTTGGGGGTTCTGTGTGTATTACTTCCCTCCAGTGTGCTCACTTCAAAGCATACACAGTTGCCGTGAACTGTGCTCATACTTTTACAGCCACAGTGTGTATGTGGGATCAGCTAAAAATACTTTTTGACACTTTGACAGCCTTTGAAGAAATGTGGTAGCTGTTCACACTTCAGTGGGCCGCTTGATTATTAGTTGGTAGACAGAAAATTAATTGTACACACGATTTGTTTATGATGGACACTAAAAAATAGGTCTGATCACTTCGTACGCTGTAATGAGGTAAATACAGAACAGCTGGGACATAAAACCAAAATAAAAGCTGCTGCTCTGAGATCTGATGGCTAACTGATTATATTTCAAACAGGGTGCAAGTCAGTTTGTACACATCCACACAGTTTTCATGATAAAAGCTGACCAGGCACAGAACCAATGTGGTATTAGATGCAAATATTGATTCAGCTTTCAACCCACTCGGCGTTCCCTGAGGTGGCTCTTCTGGCAGAGCAGCTCCTCAATTTGCCTCAACATCTGGTCTTCACATTTCTTCATCAGGTCACGCTGCAGCATCATCGCAGACGACTCCTGAGCCTGGATCACAAACAGACGAGAGGCCAGTTAAAACACACAGTCTGCAGACTTCTGCATGGAGGAGATGCATTACTGTGACATGTGAGAGGTGGTTAGTGAGCACACATCAGGAGAAATGAGAGGAAATCAGCTTTTTAGTATGGACAGCTGGCAAGATCATTACGGGCTGTGTGCTGCGTAATGCAGACGTGTTCGTGCCCCTTCCTCAGGTATGGTCAACAAAAATGACCTCTTTCTCTGACTACCTTTAAGACTCTGGTGTCTAGGTTTCCCTTTCACTGCATCTGTATATATCATTCACTTTTTCAGCTCTTCTTCTGTCCTCATCCTGAGCGATTATGTGATACAACCAAAAAGAAACAAAACTGCCAAATTACGCAGGAAGGTAAATTCACAGAGCATGCTTTTCAAAGAGGCCTCTGGCATGACTTTCAGTACAGTTTTAAGTCTGTTATTCGAGCCGTCAAAGAGCAAGTGAGTGCTTGTGTTTTGGGAAGGTGTATTCATTTGGTTGCCATCTGCAACCTCACCAGTAGATGCCACTACATCTTATACTGGTCCTTCAAGCCAGCTCTCATAAACTGGAAGACATTACATCTCGAGCGGTAAACACACCCTTCATATCTGAATGACGTAAACATTTTCAATACGCTGTACTAAAGGGTCAAAAAAGTACCTGTGATGTGTACTCTCAGGCACAGAATACTCAGAAAGAACTGTGTTGTATTCAGCGGCCTTTCTAATTACACTGAGTAATTCCCTCGTTTGATTGGATGTCCACTTTGACACACAGGAAGAAGTTAGCAATATTTCTGAGAGGTCAACGAGCCTGCCTTTGACATCATATCTCACACATGCTGAAAGGGTTCGCTAATGTTATCCGGTGGAAAATAGCCATTGATTTTACAGTGGCACTCGCAGTTTGCACTGTTGATGAAATGAATGGGAGAGATTAAGTGTTTTCAATCATAAAGCAGATCAGCTGATCAATATGCCAATATGCACTTCTTTACCTCATGTGTCAGTGTCACTGATACTGTCTGCTGCTCTTATTTTTCTTATTTCTCTCTTGACATTTTACAACAAAGTAAGCTTCACACATTTACAATACAAAAAACAATAACAAATATCTGTTTCATAGAAATGTCCCAGTGGACGAACAGCAAAAGGACATATCAGACAAGTCAAACTACATGATGTGCCACCATGGAAATGAGGCTCTTCTATGAGAGTTCACCAACACCATCAGACAGGCAGCAGTCACATTCACCGCTTATTTACACTCTCAAATGCAATGAAAAGTAAATTATAAGCCTGTGAGAAACTTCAGTCTCTTAACAGTGTTTTGTACAGTCAGGCCCAATTTTGTGTCAGACATCCAATTTATTCATAGCTGCTCCTCTAGACACAAAATGTATTCATAATTCACACATTAGCCAGGAATAAAGAGGAAATGTAATGCAGCCTCACCTTTATATCAAGTTCCTTGTTGGTCTTTTCATACTTTTCAGCGGTGCTCAAGATCTTCTCATTGCATCTGATGATGGCAACTTTCACTGGCATAAAGACAACTGATTAGCTAGTAAAATGCAAAAAATAATAATGCACTGTCACTGCAAAAGTGACATTTATAAAAATTATTTTTAGATGGTCTGAACCAGGAAAAAAAAAACTCATCAGATAATATAAACTGACATGTTGGTGGATAAGGAGAAGTCTCCCTTTATTGTTTATAGTGCTAACATGGCTAGCTATTAATATAGATAACCTTCCAATGTTAGGCAGCTGATAGCTATAGCTTATCTTGCTAGCTGAAAGTTCAGCAGGCAAGCAAACATGACTTACCTTCTTTAAATTTCTGTGTTTGTTCAGCTAATTGTTGTTCAGACATAAGAATTTGTTGAAAGAGTGTGTCTAAACTCATTTTGAGTATATAGCCGGTTGAATAAATAAACTGGAGTCAAAGAAATAGAGAACACTGCAGCTAACGACTAGCTAGCTAGGTCCCTGTCAGCCACTTAACGTCAGTTACTCAGTAAGCTAGCTCCACCTATGACGCAGCTCTGAGGAATGGCCGCCAGGCTCCGCCCTGCACGCAACCGACACTGGTCAGTTTGTTTGTATACACTGCAAGTAAGACTGATGGTCCATGTTTTATTTAGTAGTTTAAGCATTTTGAGAGTGTCAAACAGGCGCAGTTTGGGGAAACAGGAAGAAAAAAAACGGCCGAAAACGGAAGAAAAATGACGGCTTCTCAGCTAGCTATAATCCTGTCGAGGCTGTAGCTAGCAGTGGCTAAGTCTGTGTTAGCCTCACATTAGTTAGCTAGCTCAACTCTTCTGGATTCAGTTGTCCGACCGGGACACAAATCTTTCATTTACATTATGAATTTAACGTTTGCCACCGCCACCGTCCCATATCTGCTGTAGATAATTTAGCGCAATGTTGGCTGACTGTGTTCAGTGTCACTGCTCAGCCCCGGTGTTGATCGGTGGCACCGCCATCTTTCTCCGCAGTCATCCTCACAGACTTATTTGGCCAGCAACTCCTGACTTTGACCAATTTCTCCGTTTCACCACTGCGACAGAAAGACGCTTCTGATCCGGTGCCATGAAGCACATTACAGTGTGAAACGTTAAATGACCTGAGGACTACATCATTCTGACATTCATTTGCAAAATTAATATCACATATTGATTGAGGCTTTTCATAAATCACCAGACCGAGCCTCCCCCCGACTGGCAGGGCTCCCTTTGGAGACTGTAGAACAGCAAAGTCATCAAATTGTAAGCAGACAATTAGCCCAGATAGTAGCCTGAGCCTGTCGCCCATTTGTACCCATTTTCTGTCTCTTTCCCAGTCCTGTCCTCTGTTAAAAAGCTGTGGACACTGGCCTGCAGCATATCTATTTAACGGAATTGAAAGTCATTTTGAAAAGTGACTGTGCCTTGCAGGATTGATTCATCATACCAACCTAATCACGCCTTCCTTTTCACTGAGGGATTATTCACTGACGCTCAAATAAGCTATTTCATCCCGTCTCTGAATGAACCTCTCTCAGTGTGTGTGTGTGTGTGTGTGGGGGGGGGGGGGGGGGGGGGTTGATTTACTGCAGCTCCCTTGATTGATTCCTCCCCGTCTTTAATGCAGAGAGAGGGTCATTGACATAGTCTGGTCCCATGTATTTAGCCAAGTGGATTAGCCTCTGAATAGGCCTTATAGGCAATCAATGAGCTATAGGAAGAGTTACAGGCCATCCGTGTTATTATTATCATGCTCTGCTTGTTAGATTTCTACTCATTTGACTGTACATTGATCCAGGTGTTTGAGATGTGATCAACATATTTTCTTTTAATCTCGATGTGCAATGGAGTGTGAAACGTGCAGTATTGTTAGAAAGCGTCATGAATGTTTCCCAGCTTTACTTTAAACAGTGACCCTTACATTAAAACCACCAACAGATGGCGACAGTCACACAGTGTCCACCTCCCGCGTGTGGACCGAGGCCAGGCGTCCCTCAGCGCAGCGCTGTCCAGCAGCAAAACCACATTTTGTCGAGGCTGTATTTTATGTTACAGCCCCTGAAGGGTGTCATCAAACACCCGACATCCCACTCTGTTCACAGTTGTCAGCTACTGTAGCATAACACTTTCGTGTCATTTGCAAATGGCTTTAACATTATAGCCGACTGGGAGGAGCCACGCGCATGCTGGAGATATCACGAATAGGTGATGTCCATTCATTTTGTCATCAAGTGGCACTCCAGGTTAGAAGGGCCAACAAAGTGCCATACAAGCTGCTCCACATGCTGCTGTGTTAATCATGTGGAAGTGCACTGTGGCTGTCAGCACGGATGTAAAAGCAGTCCACACACTCATCAGCTGTTTTTATCTCTAACATTTTCAATGCAGCCACGTGCCCTGTGGGGTGATGAGCGCAGTCTGTGTGCACTTTAGTGGGCTGGCGAAGTGATTATTTCCATTTCTGTCTTTTTGTAACTTTGTGTGTGGGTGAGCTGCAAAGTTGATTAAAATAAAACACAATTAAAAGACTTAAATAACCCTAAAGAGATGTGAGCTGTTACTCAGCAGTGACGGTAACCTTTCAGGATGATCATCTCTGTGCTGCTGTGTTCATTAGTCAGTTAAACGAGCTTAAAGCTAATTGCGCGTTTTCTGTGCTGCTGTTGTAATATTTAATAATAAGGGGGTGAGTTTGCGGTGAGAGGGAGGCCCAGCTTTGTGAATTTCTGATAAGGTTACAGTAGTTTGGTGCGGGGGGACGCTGGCACTCTCCTCCTGCTGAATGCGCCACACAGCAGTGGGGCTCCAGTTGGCTGAGTGCGCTCAGACGCACAGACGCAAGCATCCCACTGGCTGGAGTTGGAGGACACTCGCCCGTCTCGCTTCCACCGCTGCTCTGATCCCTTGTCTTTGTCTCCCTGCGGTGAGAAGACCACCCGCACGGGACGGAGCGAAAAAAGAAGCGCTCCTTTTTTCCCAGAGACCGCTGAGAGTCGGAGAAACTGTGCAGAATCGGGACTGGACACTTTTTGGAGGGGGGATTATTTCTCGCAGGAGGAGCTGGATGTGTACAGCGGGGCGCACACTGCATGTCTCTTCAATGGATTTCAATACAGCGGACGTACCCTGGGAATTAAACTACTGTTAAGTCGCTTTTAGTTCGCAAATTTCGTTCCAGCAAGGGTTTGTTTCACATGGAGAGGAAGACGATGATCATCGCAGCACTGTATGTCCTCCTGCCTCTTTTAGGTAAGTTTCACTTGATTTCTTTCCACCAGCAGCTGCTCGTCTGACTCTAATTCATCCATAGGTGCGTGTGATGTTTTAGTGGCTCTAGTGTGAGCTGTGTCCGTGAGCCCGGCAGGAAACGAGCAGGGGCTGCTGAGACCCGCCAACTGCTCCAAAACGGCCAAGTCAAGCAGGAGCCGACGCTGCCTCATCAGAGCAAACAGTCCGTCAACGGACTGAAGCGTTTTCATCGTGAAACTGTCCTTAAATCAGCTGCCTGACCCTGAAGTTGTCAAGCAGTACGGACCCGATGTCAGTCAGTGGCTGTGTGTGCTGTAACCTATAGATTATTTCACAGTGAGGTTTATTTTAATGTCACGGGATAAAACTCATCTGTAGTGTTTTAATCCCTGAAAGTGCGTAGAATAAACTTTGACTAATTACAGTGAATAAATGAGCAAACAGAGGACAAAGGGGTATTATTGTTTTACGTATTATTATAATTATTCTAAGTATTGTAATATTGTAAATGGCACTTTTGTTCCCAGACGTGTTGTCCTATGCCGAGGAGAACCTGCGTGCTGGGGCCACCCGGCTGGACTGTGTGAGGGCCAGTGAGCAGTGTCTGAAGGAGCAGGCGTGCAGCACCAAGTACCGCACGATGAGGCAGTGCGTGGCCGGCGGCAAGGAGAGCAACTTCAGCATGGTGGCCGGCCTGGAGGCCAAGGACGAGTGCCGGAGCGCCATGGACGCGCTCAAACAGAGCCCGCTGTACAACTGTCGGTGTAAAAGGGGCATGAAGAAGGAGAAGAACTGCCTGCGCATTTACTGGGGGATCTATCAGACGTTACAAGGTCGGTTTATTAGCTTTGGTGGAACTTTTTCTCGTTTCCCCTTCAGCAGATTCTGATTAAGAAACGCCTCATGTTGCTGCTCTGATCTGCTGTGCTGTTTGTGTTTTTGAGGTCTGTGAGAGAATGAAACAATAGCACAATATTACTGTTTTTCTTCCTGGGGATCCAATAAAACCCCCACAGAGCCCCTCGGGGGTCTTTGTTTGGGTGGGGCCGCTACATTTGGAGAACACCCTGCAGCTGTAGTTAATATGAAATGGACGTTCCCCATAGGTTTTTTAATCTGCTCTGTGAAGGGGTGAGATGATTTGTTGCCCCAGCTCCTCCCACTGCTGCATGGAGGGGGCACCATCGTCCTCCCCCTCCAGCTCTGTGACCCCCAAATCCCTGTACCACAAACACGACCACGCAAAAAGTAGCACACAGCTATTTATCCAATAACAGTCCAATGCGATCATGCGCAATCACTCAACTTTTCATTCAAATTTGGTCTCCGACTAGGTTCTCAGCCACAGTCCCGCTGAGCCAAGACACTTTTTGACCTCCTAAATCACTTTCCTTGAAGGTAATGGAGCGTGAAGCCCCTCAGCTCTGACAGTGCCATCTTAAAGTGTTGATCATAGCAGGGGGGCCTTTTAGTCCCTAAACTGCATCCAGCCCATCGTCTGCGAGTCCACTGCCAGTTGCACAACACAGCTGACCAACCTACCTAATCAAGCGTGTGGCTGTGTGCCAGCGTGGCTATCGACTGACCCAAATAACCCCTGTCACATGCAGGCCAGTGTGAGGGGTGACGGATGATAAACAAAGCAGGAGGGGTTCAAAACAAGGCTATCTATCTATCTATCTATCTATCTATCTATCTATCTATCTATCTATCTATCTATCTATCTATCTATCTATCTATCTATCTATCTAACATGTGGCCATTGTCCTCACAGGTAATGATTTCCTGGAGGATTCACCGTATGAGCCTGTGAACAGCCGTCTGTCTGACATCTTCCGGCTGGCTCCCATCATAGGTAAGAGTAAGGATCTGCTCTGGAGGCTTGTGCTCCATCCCTTGGTGTTTGTTTTCCGTTGTTGTATTGGTCACCCGTCTCACCTGAGATGTGGTTAAGTTCAAAGCTGTGCATGCTCCCACCGAAGGTTATCTGTGTGTCACAGTATTTTTCCCTCCTCATCCTCTCCACTATCTGCCTCTCTCTCCGCTCGTCCTCACCCTGACGAACGTTGCATGCTGGCTGGAAGTGACCTTGCATGGGGGGCTATAGTTCTGAGTCTCATGGAGCAGGAGATAAATGCAGCTGGAGAAGCAGGGCTCTGCTGTGGCGGGTGTGTTTCGCTGTGGTTGTGGAAGGCTTCCTCTTGCGGCTGCTTGAATCCACTTGTTGAGAAGAGTGAGTGAGGAGCTCTGAGGGTAACGTGGGAGAGCATGACAGGCGTTTTTCTGCTCAGATCTGCGTGTGGGAGCTATGCTGAGTGGAGCCTGTAGATGGCGATGTTATTCCCTTCTTCACAGTCAGTCACTCTGGTCCCACAGTTGGGACTGTTGTTGGTATTTGCGAGTCTAACATATGAATGTGGTGCAATCATGGAGCTGCTTACATTTCCATTGTTACACTGCAGGTGATGAGCACTGTGTCAAATGAAAGGGACACGCTCTGCCTCCACATCCTCTCAGAACAAGCCTGATATTCTGACCCTTTTGATATAGAGGAGCCTTTTCTTTCTGTTTCCTCTGTCATTTTTATCTCACAATAGGCTGATTTGCCCTAAACCGTCGCTTCTCCCACAGGAGAGTGAGCTCACGATGTGGGTGGTGAGGTACAGATACACAAAATCTTGGACTGGGTACAGACTTCATGACCAATTTGCCTCTAGAGAAACACCGACTGAGGAGCCAGCTTTTTTTGTAAAGCCTATTCTCTCCTCATGCTACTCTCTGTAGAAAAAGCTAACTTACACAGGAGAAACCCACCATGTCGCATTGTGTATGTCTCTGTCCCCTCGTATGCCAGCCAGTCCCAGCGAGGATGGCGTCGTGGTTAACATCACAGGCAGGCGACGTCTCTCCACAGTCTGAGCTGCAGGTTCACCAGATGGGAGCAGTTTGATTTATGCTGTCGTTCTTATAGTGAAGGCAGGCGCCCCTTGTTTGATGGCCAAATGCCTCTTTATGTTGATTGATGGCATTGCATACATACAGTATATCTCTTTGTAAGCATCAGACATCAGACGTCATATCAGCCGAGTCCGTCATTAAAGCACAGTTATGGAGAGTTTGGTGCCAACTCAGGTTTATCTTCATCACTGATTCATCTGCTGGTTATTTATTCCATTACTGGATTAATTGTTTAGCACATAAATGTCCAAAAATAATGCGAACATGCATCTCACAGTTTCACAGCGCTCAAGATGAAGTCTGCAGATAGCTTGTTTGTTCTGACCAACGGTCCAAAACCCAAAGACAATAAATCTACAGCGATGTAAAATGGACAAAAACAGGAAAGCCTGTCGGCCTGTTTGCTCTCTGCGTGAGTCCATCGACTAATCAGTTCTGAAAATTGTTGTTTCATTTTTTATTGACTTTAGTGCTTCAGAGCCCTTCAGCTTCCAACCTTTCTGTGACCCTTTTAAATTAGGGAACAACTACATGTGACCTTTCATCACAAGCCCGTCTCAGACTGTTTGATTGAAGGATTTTTATGGGCTGAAGAGGTAAAAGTATTCAGTATTTAGCACGAAACAAAATGAGCGTTTAAGAAAAGTCAGTAAAAATAAACACAAGTTTGTGTAACGTGATTCTTCAGATTTGTGACCCCTCAGAATGATCTTGGGACCCGTTTGGATGTCCTGACCCCCCCGAGGTTGGGAATGACTGGCTGTTTCAGTGCTACTTCAAACACCTCCTGATTGATAGCTTCGTATAGCTGTAACCTATACGACATAACACAGATCAGCCTGGGTCTCTCTTTGTAAGCTTTCCTTTTTGTGTTGAGGAGTGAAATGTGAGACAGAGCAGAGGCGAGGGCTCAGACAGCATACAGTCTGAGAGGGGACCAATATGAAAAGCGCTCTCTGGGGATTCTCATTTCCAAATTATGCAAATTTAGGTCTTGTTTCTCACAAAACTTTATATTGGAGGTAGGAGTGATATTAGAATACAGTACAATACCCACTTTGATCATTTTCTATAGGAGCTCTGTACATTTCCTCCTTTGTGCTGTAGCACCTGCACATTTCTTCCGAGCATGTTTCAGTCTTCATTAAATGCTAACAGACAGAATGCTAATGATGACTTTTATTCTAGTTTATAGTGTAAATTACTGAATGAAACCATTGTACTCTTGTTGAGTACTTTCAGGCCCTCAGACACCAGTTTGTGAACCGCTTATGATCCGACTCAGCGGTCTATTTCAGGAGGCTCTCTGGACGTGTCCCGCGTTAGTCTCAGTGAGACAGTGCTACTCGGTGATCCCAGGCTATAGGAACAATAGGCAGCCACGCTGATCCTGTAATTCCATAATCGGCCCCACGTCCCCAACCGAAGACACTAATCCCCTGTGACACCCATACATACAGTGCACAGATGTGCAGACCGTCCACCACACAGCGCTGTGCCCTGAACACCTGTTCACAATGAAACGCCCATAGGCGTCAGTCTGGTTGCACTGCAGAGACATGTCGGCTGTCCTCACAAATACACTGAATGTGCAACTAGAGTGGACGTATGATTTACAGAAAATTATTACAGAATATTAACAGGATTAAGATTTGAGCGCCGGCAGTGAATATCACACATTTCAGTTTGTAAACAGAATTTCCATAAATGAGAAAACACGTTAGTTAGAGACGTGTAAAACATAAACACTGACATCATAGAAAGCTTAAATAATCAGCTCTAACTGAATTTGTATTGAACAATGAAACGTAACACTCCAGCTAATAGATGTGCGCAGAAGAACACAACACACAGCAGTGGGTTAATTTAGCTAATTATTTTCAGATCTTTACCGGGGGCAGAGTGCCTTTACCTCCGGGCCTGAGTCCAATGAGTCACAGAGAAGTGTGAGCAACTCACTTCTCTGCACCAAAAATGAGCAGCCACTGCAGCAACCAGCAATCCTCAGCAATGCTTTTAGAGACATAAAAAAAGAGCAGCATTTTGTCAAAACGGCTTGCACAGGTTTGTTATGGTCATAGATGTTTAGAGGAAGTCATGTTGGTGTCTGAGACATACCTGTGGACATGCTGTCAGCACTGGAGCTCCTTTAAAGGCCTGTAGTTTCTCTACTGAACGTCCACCGTGTCTGTCCTGATCAGCTCATCTGCTGCTTGGAAGTCACTGGAAGTGTTGATGTGATGAGTAGACGGCACATAGGAGGCCTCATTGTGAGTTTTCATCGCGACACCTGAAGGAAGCACTTCACCAGTGAAGCGTTACAAATGGGTTTCATAATACAGGCACGGCGCAGCCTTTTTAAAGTCACCGTCTCCATCATGTGTTTGTTCTTGTGACAGAGTGATGACACCTGTAAAGCAGGAACCTGTGAGTGTGAGCTGTGTACGGGGAACATGTAAACTCCTCCAACACATCGGTCGTGGTGGTAGTAAACAATCAAGCTGCGTGAGGACAACAAAGCGTGTGCACCGGTACTTTTAATGCAGCTTGTTGATTGCTCTCCTCGATTCCTTCTCCAGCAAAATATCCCCGTGTTCAGTCCCTTTATCTTCTCTCTCTGTCTCTCTTTAGCGGCTCCACCTGTTTTGATGTCTGTTTCAGCTCATTAAAGGGCTCAGTGAGTTCTGCTGCTCTAACTTTGGAGACTGCTGCTTCCCCATTAGGTGGAAAGTGTGTTTTCACTTTACGCGGAGTACATGTGTCATGCTCGCCATAAATATAACACACAGAAGTAAAACATGAAAAGATAAATCTGAGCAGACTTTTCTTACTACATTATCCATGTCTGTATCTGTCTGTTTTGGTGTGTAACCTTTTTTTTTGCAGTTAGAGAGATGCTAGCTTTGCAAGATGCTAACTCTATAAATCAGCAAGCAATGAGGCCAAGCTTGAAAACAGCAATTTTCTATCACACCACATGAGTTCATACAAGCTGAGAGGAAGGAGAGAGCAGAGTTTACTTGACATGGCTGCCCGTCTCTCCACCAGTCGCCCATGTTTATGAGTCACTGATCCGTGCAGGAGGGAGCAGCACAGAAACAGAGAGCATTATTCTGAGATTAAAGTGGACTTGGAATTACTGCCACACCATTTGGCCCGGCCCGCTGGAAAATCATAGCGGTGTAGGAAAAGGCTGAAAACACAGCCTGGGTAGTTTCATATTACTGTATTCATGAAAACTCGCTCTTCCAGGTGCTTTTCTGATGCCTTTCAGAACATTTCTTCTCTCCATTCGCTGCCTTTTCTTTTCCTCCTTGGTCCTCTTCCACATCGTCCTGTTTTCCGACACGCCCGGCTCTTCCCGTCATCTTGAATTGTGAATGTGCCAAAGCACAGCTCAGGTATGCTCGACTTAAAGAAACATTTCTGCATCTGGGTAATGGGTGATTTGAGCGAGCCTCAAAATTTTTGGGCATATTGCCACAAAGATTACAGTGCGTGATTGCACTGTGTGCAGATAAAAGACCGTTTTATTATGTGAGCCAATTGTCATTTGAGAGGTGAGAGAAATGTAACACGGGGCATAAAGTGACACGGACCATAATCGACAGTCTGGGCAGCAGCCAGAAGTGACTTCACCTAAATTCAGCAGCTGTGCTTAAATGACGGGGTGGCGGCGGGTGAAGACGGATAAGAAGATCACAGATTCCAGGAGGTGCGACCTATGAATAAAGATGAGTTTATGCAGCTATCGTTTTCACTCTGGCCTGCGGACTGACCTTTTATGGTTGTTTGCCAGTTTTGAAGTGATAATATAGCATTTAGGTCGGCAGCACTTATCTTAACCACGGTTTGTGCTTCAGAAGCTTCTAGTAAACAGGCCAGTGTTTGAGATTTACATCACAGGGTGCAGTCGACCAAAGGTTTATGTCTAAGCCCTTTCTTTCTCCTGCATGTCTTTCCTTGTCCTCACATGTTCAGGGCATCAGTAACTGTTACTTAAAGTGGCAGTAGACGTGGTTTTTTGCTTTCACTGAGCATTGTGAGGTGGATTTTGATTGCAAAGTGTAACCCTATAGAATAATGACACCATGGGCCTTTAGACTGGTTCCCTGTAAGCCTGCACCAGGTACGATCTCCTGGGAAAACAACTGGCGATCCAGGCTGGCACTGCTTCTGTCTGCCTTCATGTCTTCATCACAGACTCAATGAATGAATGAACTTACTCTTTCCCTTCACCTGGCTGCCAGCCCCTGCTGTAGTTGCTTGTTTGGGCCAAGCAACACTCATACAATTATGGCAGCTCAGCCTTAGCTTTCACCTTCACAGCAGCGTTACTCTTTTATTCATGGAAAACCACATGGTGCGACCTGTGTTGCTGGTAGTCGCTCGGCTCTGTGGAAAACAGAAAGCGATCTGGTTGTCTTTGCCACAGCAGCGCCAGCAGCTCTTGGAAACATGGGAGGTTTGTTGAAAAGTTGGTTGTTTCCACTTCAAATTCAACTAAATCTTGACAGATTTTCATGAGTGTCGTCTCCTACGTGTGCATGTTCCAGCCTTTCCACAGGCGGCTCTGCGCTGATCACAAACTGTGCTCTGTGGCTTGTAATGATTTTATTTCCCGTCATCGTGTATTGACGTCTGTTTGGCTTAAACTCTCTCCTTAAGCTCCATCCTCTTCTCAGTTGGCTGGCACAGCAGCTCCCTATATATCACCCACTCACCACTCATAAGCCCCAATACGCCAAAGCTCAATATTGTGCCTCTTCCATGTGTCAAGACTTCAAACACATCTTGTCCTCGTTCCTCCTACTACTGAAGTCAACCTTGAAGCACAGTTGCAGTGACGCGCACATGTGTGTGTGTTGTGAGTGTGAAAACATCTGTAAGTGCGTGGCCCGGCTGTCAAGCCCAGGCAGCGCCTCAAATCCCCCTGCGCTGACACACAGGGCTGAGAGGCTGTCAGCACCACTCAACCACTGGCTGCAGAGGAAGTCACTCTCATTATGAGCTGCCAATGTTTGGAGATAAGAGCGTCTAGCGCTATCTCTTACCCTGCTGCTGTTTGTGTGTACGCCTGCATCTGTGTGTGTGTGTTTATGTGAGCGCCAGATAGAGTCGGGGAGGGAATGCAGAGGAGTTACAGGGGAGAAACATAATTTATTGTGCTGTATCTTTTGGAGAGAGAGAGTATCCTGCCTGTTCTCTTAACTTTATTTTTCTGCCTTTATTTATCCAGAGTTGGTTGACTGAGCACATTTTCTGCCGTTCCCTGCTTCACGCTTATCCAGTCAAATGCATTTGTAGCTGGGAGTTGCTCTGGATATAAAAAGTACGCTGTTTGCCACCAAGCGAGCAGATTTAGTGTTTACTTTCTAGAAGTTGTTGAAGTGAGTGGGCGTTTCCTCACTTTTTATAGCCTTTCGCCAAGTTATGCACCAATCCCATATGCTGGATCGGGATTGGCACTTGATCCTGACTTTATTAAACGAATCAGGTGCTGGCCAATCCTTCCAGACCTGAAGACTGTTAAAACCGATAAGACACTTCACAACTGATGGTTTCCAAAACATACACAGACGTAGTTACAGTCAGAGGAAAGCAAACATTGAGGATGACGCAGTGGACGACAGAACGCGTTTTGAGGCAAAGACCCCCGAAGAGCCCGTCGAGTCTTAAAATGTCTTAATGTCCACCTCACTTTTTTCCCATTTTCTTTGATGATGAGCTTCCTGGTTTGGCTTCATCACCTCTGACATCATCAGGATGCTTAGAAACCCTTTTGCATCATTTCCCAGAAAGCTGGTGCTTCACCTTTGGAAGCTAAATGACTCAGTTCCCTGAGGCATGTTTCATTCGATCTACATCATTAAAAGATGCTTTTCTTTTTTGGCATGTCAATCACAGACCGAGTGCAGCTCTCAGTCTGCTCTGACTCACAGCAGCCTTGATTTTGAATTAGATTAGAGGCATTTCCAGACCGTTCTTTCCTCTTCCAGCTTTTGAGTTGGTGAGCAGTCAAACCAGTTTACAGCTTAAAACTTCATCCACCTTCGTCCTGTTTCTTCTCTCGGTCGTCACACCTGCAGCCGGCAGAGACTCAGCATCTGTGGACTCTCAGCAGGACATGAAAGTATTGATGCTTTGTTTCAGCTGTGTTTGAGTTCATGCCACCAGGCTCAACATTGTCATGTGAACAAGCGAAACATTACATGCCACAGATTAGCATGTTAGCATGTTATTTCTTAGCACATCAGCATGTTACGCTCAAACGCAGCAGAGAAGAAGCTCAGCACAGGTGAGCTGAGGCTGGTCAGGCACTGTGGTTCGTCCAGTGGCACCACTCCACAGTGTGTTTTTTGGTGTGTACTGGTGTGGCTGCAGACTTTTGATCTTGTTTTGTACTCCTCAGCACACTGATACGACATATTTCTGAAACACATCCTTACACAGTATCTGTTCATCCATCATGCCAGTCCTTACCTGCACTATGTGGTCTGTTTGCAATGAATTAGAGAGAAGTGCTCCTGTATATCTCACCGTTCTGCCCCTGCACCCGAGTGTGTTTTGTTAAAGACTCTCAAATCCACTGCCGACATTACTGTCCCTGTGCCTTGTCTCATATGAAACCTAATCAATACAGCACTGTGTTAGATTGGAAACTTGAGGCTGTGTCTACAAGAATCTATTGATTTCTCTCTTTTTCCCCTGTTCCCTCCTTCTTTTCCGCCCAAACTCTTCCGCTCAGGCCGGGATCAAAAGCTTTATCCTTCACAAGGTTCGCGGTGTTCAGTTCCAGCCTGAGCTCAGCTCTCGTGTTCTGAGAGAAGGACACGGCCTTGTGGGGATTTGTGTTTTCATTGACCTTGTCTGATCTCTGTACAGTTGATTTCTAGCATAACGGCTGCAGTAATGTGGACTATTTCCATCTTCTGAGAGATGCATCGGTGTATTTTTAGCCCAGTATGGATGGATTGAAGTTGGTGGTTTGGGAGGAAAGGCGAGGCTTAAGGAAAACTCCTGTACACTGTGGAGTGAGATTATTCTGATTCAGTGGTAGCTGTCAGCTTTCATTGTAAACTGTTCTGTATTACACAGCAGAGGCTGAACCTAGCTCAGATTTAATCCAAAGGCAAGGTCGAGAGAACATCTTTATATTTCATGTATGACTAACTGTAGATCTCTTTATCTTTGTATTTCCTCTTTCCAGGCAGGCCTTTTAAAATTCGCCCTCCCCGGGCAGCTACAAGTCAGCTGGCCACTTAATTCACCACACTCTTTCAGAAATGACTGATCCAGCTGTGGGCCATTGGCAGAATAATTCTAGCAGCAGCAGCCATATCATCAGGTTGCCAGTTCAATCGCTGGCTGGCGCAACATGGGCCAAGAAAATCATTTAGTTAAAGGTGACCAGATTTGAGTCCCTCTGAGAGCTCTTTGATTGGATGTGAAGTGGAGGGGTGATTCATCATAGTTAATAAATGCAGCTGACAGCTCAAATCAGCGGGAGGGAGCATGTGCCAGGTCTGCCTCCCCCCGCTGCTTTATGCTGCATGCAAATATGGACAATTAACTTTTCACATACACAGTAGCAGACACCTACGCACAATTATACACCAATACGTGCACCGGTGTAATCAGGCAGGACTCACAGGCAAAGGATTGATTGCACAAATGTATAGTTAGAACTTTAGGCTGAAGGAACAACACCTGAATTCTTCATGAAACGTTGATTTGAATGTGCAGTGTCCCCAAAACGCTGTATGCTGTGAAAAAAAACTGACGTTATACTATACTGTACGATATACTGTGTGTCAACACTCAGTAAATCTGAGCAGACGTTGCATGCAGGAAGTAGAGATGTAGTTAATTTCTTGTTTAATCAGTCAAACTTCTGTTATTTGTCACACACACATCCTCCTTGTCCAGCCAAAGGTCGCCCACTTTTCACCTGGACATGTATGTTGAAGCTGTTTAGTTGAACCTTGGAAAAAGGAAGTTTTTATAGACGCTCAGGTTACGTGATCTGAGCATGCATCGCAGCCGTGCACGGTGGAGTCTCCAGGTAACACGCTAGCAGCTAGCTCAACAGCTGTGAGTGCTAACAATAGCCTGCTCCTTGTTTCTGTTCATTATGAAAATCTTAGGTGTTTTCTTACATGTGACTGAGACATGACGCGGTCACATACGGGATGATGCGACGCAGCAGTGCAAAAACACTCCCCCACAGCAGTGAGCCGTGTGGGTAGCCGTCCATTGAAGTGCAGTCTGCTGAACGCTGTTGAATAAACTTTGGTTGGAAGCTCGACATCTTGGCATGTTTTGACCTGAACATCACCAGATCGGCCCTTACAGGAGCCAGATTAAATCATGCCTCAGTCTGCTCTTAAATGTGGGGAATAAGTAAAAGTGAATCAACACGACGAGAAGATTGTTTTAGCAGAGTGGAGTTAATTCCGATGTGTTATAATCACACTGTGCTTTGCTCTGCTGGCGAAGGCATGACTGACTGCTGGCAGGTGCGCCAAAGCCTCGGCCTCGTGTTAAGCTGCAGCTCTAAGCCCTCAGCTGCACCCAGTCAACTCGCAGGATTAACTCGCCTCGGCTCGGCCGTCAGGGCTTTCACATGTGCGGCTGTGTCTTAATAGAATTTCATACTCTACCAAAGTAAACTGGACAGGTCTGAGCTCTACTGTTTCCTTCTTTTGTCCGAGTGGATTTGTAAAGTCAGGCTTCTCCCCTGCTTGAAATGTCTCATTCACAGCCAGTTTCACTGCATGTCTTTTCTGTCCCGTAGGTTTTGCTTAAATCATGACCATCATATGTCAGTCAGAGCAGTACTAGCAGTAGTATTAAGATTTCTTCTTTGTTTGTCTGTGATGGAGGGAGCGTAACATCACACTCTGCTGTGCAAACCAAGGCTTTTAATTCACAGCATGTCATCACTCACATCATGAATTTATGCATTTGGTTCAAAAACAACGCAGGGCCATGGTTGGTAAGATAATGCAGTGCCATGTTTTTGTCACCACATCTGGATGTTTCTGGATTATATATTTCAAAGCGCTGCTTCATTCGCTGAGGCCTTTTTATTACTCTTACAAAGTAAATGTAAAAAATAGATGTTATCAACATGTTTCACATACTTACTCCATTGAGTCCTATTTTACTGTGTTTGCTGTGCGACTATCTTCCACCCAGTTCTTGTGGTAGTTATGTGTGTCATTAAAACCTTTTAGCGTCCTTTGTATTTAGCGTTGATGCATGAAAAGCTTCTTCCTGTGAGCTCATGGTTGTCATGCACAGCTTCTCTGGTCTGGATGTGCTCCTTCTCCATGTATCTGTGTATCTTTAAGGACTTCAGCGAATCTCAAGTCCCTGCAAGTACTCTTATTATAGTTGAATAGGACTTTGTTGCCTCCCAGTACTGCATTAGTATACATCTTCTTTGAAGGTCCCCTCTGCTCAGTTGGACTGTCCACTCTGTCCACTCTGTCCCCTGTGATCATGGCTGTCCACAGCCGCGCAGCATCTGATTACAGCAGTGTCTCTAACTAACAAACATCTGTCTTTGGAGAATAATAAGTTCACCCCCTTTTTCTCCCCCTCCCCCCTTTGTGCCTCCTCTTTTGATCACACAACAGCAGCATCCCTGAAAAGCAAACACGACCTTAAACACACACACACACACACACACACACACACACACACACACACACACACACACACACACAACCAGCAGTCAAGAGTGTGCACTCACCCTCGCGCACACAAGTGCAGGAACGCATGCAGCCGCTGGCATCCAGAAACACACACACACACACACACACACACACACAGCATCCAGCTCTTGTTCTGTGCCAGTCTGTGCTCTCAGAGATGTTAAATGAGGGCATTGATACATAAATTTGCATTTGTTTCATCCACATCGTCCTCCTAACTAAAAATCTATAACTGCATGCCCCCAATTTGCCACGCAGCTTCAGATGCTTCTATTCTGGGCTCGTTTCATGTGAGGCTGGCGTGACTGTTCGATCGATTTGGTTGATGCTCTCTTCACACATAAGTGGGCTGAACAGCAGTCTTTCACCGCGCTGATTGTACAGTTTGTCAATGGGTAATCTAGGTAAATACCACCCAAACTGTTCTTTTGTTGTGCTCGTGCTCTTTGTTTGCATTTAACAATTTGCAGCCTTGATTCGACTGTTACAGTTTGAAAGGAAAACACAGTAAAGTCAACGATCAGTGATGTGAAAAGATGTCAGTCGTGGAGCTCGTGCAGGCTCACTGAGCAGGTTTAGAGCCTGATCTGAACCAGCTGTGCTTTCCTTGATTGACAGTGACAGTAAATGAAAGCGCTGAGAGCTTCTTCTCACGACGTCTGCTGCAGATAAGAACTATACTCCCTCAGCGATGTTCCAGCAACACTTCCTCTTTCCTCATTCTCTTCTGAAGCACGCTGAGCTCGTGTCGCAGTACTTCCTCTTATGAGCTCAGGAATAGTTGAAACCTTGCTCCTGTGTCCCCCTCTGCCTTACCTTTTCCCACCTGGAAAACACCCAGAATGTGACTCTTGCCCGTCAGCTGAATGATCTGAATGCTCTCTTTCCGGTTCTTGTTTGACCTTTCCCCTTTGACCTGTGAGTATCCCCTTTTATCATTTGGAGCCTTGACCTCCCTGTGACCTTTGTGAACTCTGATGACCCTTGATGGCTGTTGGTTAGTGGTCCTGAATGAAGCACGTCTCTTACAGAGGGTGGGGAACCTTGGAGCAGCTCCTCCACTTCGGCTCCAGGCAGGGGGGGCGCCCAGGGCAGGCTATCCCAGGGCAGAGAGCCCGCTCTGGGCAGAGGGGGCCCCTCCTCCACGGAACTTCAGGATCCCAGTAGAAACAGGAGAGCTCATCCCAATTGGGCCATACTGGGTAACGAAATCGAGTTGTGTTTGTGGATTTGATGGTGCATGATTGTTTTCTTGAGATGAAGTCCTCTTACCAAGTTTCTAAACAAAACTGTGACATCAGTCCCTGCTGCCTCAGAGAGGGAACATCACAACATACTGTCTCTGCTCTTTTACATAACGTATGTTTTTGGCCTTCTGACTATTATACAGCACATGTAGAAACGGCTGAATGTGAGCCTGAGTGCACTCTGCGGTTTCCTGTTTCCACGTGTAAAGATCTGCTGGTTATCAAATATCATCGGTCCCTTATCCACAGAAAACCTCATTTTTGGGTTGTTTCCTGCAGCTGGTTTACATGAAGCAGCACAAAATAATTCAGGAGGTTTGAAGTAAAGGTATAACAGCTCGAGAGTTTACGGTTTTCAGGGTTGAGAGATGAGACCTGGATGTCAGTTTTCCTTGGATCTGTTGACCTGCTTACACTGACTTTAGCCTGCTCGGTATCAGATTAAGCCAGTTATAGATTTTGGTTCCTTTGGGACCATCTGAGAGAGGTGTCAGACCGCTGGCCTGTCCGTCCGTTCGTCCGTCCGTTCGTCCGCCCGCCTGTCCGTCTGTCCGCCCGCCCGCCCGTCCGTCTGTCCGCTTAGTCAGCTGTGTCAGGGAGAGCTGACATGTCCTTCAGAGGAGTTTCTACAGCAGATGTGCTCTCTGTTGAAAAACCCTGGAGAAGAGAGGGAAGGGTGGAGTGGGGAGGCAGCAAAAGGCAGGGAGGAGCGGGGGGTGGGGGGTTGGAAGAAGCAGAGGATATGTCATATTTTGATATTCCCACTGTGCCATTTTGGCTTATGAATTTCCATTTTAGAGGGCAGTCAATGTCTGTGACTGCTACATTAGTTTTATGACCAAAAACAGCTTATTGCAGGCTGTGATAGTGGGAGGGAAATATTTCATTTTGTCACTGAAAAGTTAACTTGCTGTGTCTTTGTGAATGAATTTGGTCATTATTTTGCAATGCGCTGCATTATTTCAATTTTTGTGTACATGTGCGCCTGAAGTGTGTACACACAAGGACACGAGCACGTGGCATACTAATGGATTCCTCTGCTGGACTGCAAAGACATGAGCCTTCCTCACTGACACACACACGCAGACACACACCGACCAGTATATATGGTTGCACATCTTTTCGCATGCACAACTGACCAAAGAAGCAAACACACTCTGCGCTCTCACTGGCTAACACACACACACATTTTCTGCTGCAATTCTTGCTCAAGGGAGGGTTACATCAATAGGGTTGTGAGGTTGAATCATTCTGAATTGTGTGTTCTGACTAAAACCTGTGGGGCAAAACACACACACACACACACACACACACACACACACACACACACACACACACACACACACACACACACACACTCTGCCTTTTCCTCTCTTGATTTCATTGGAAGCACTTCCATCCACCTGTTTTGATGCAGTACGTGCTGTACGTACTTTGTGCATTTAACAGAGTTCTTGTCTGAGGTGGAAAAGACGTGATAAAGGCTTATGGGATGTTTGAATAGATGATGTGGGACCTGGTTGAACCCCATGTCTTGCTGCTGTGCTGTTACCAGCTTTTACTGTGCAGAAAGGTCAGAGCTTGGTGCTCGAGGATGTTACAGCAGAACTGCATCATCATAGGTGAGAAGCAGCAGTGAGCTATCATGAAGGACCAGAGTGTAGTGTGTATATATATATATATATGATTTGTTCAGTGTTTGAATACCTCTCTGTAAAATGACCTTCTCTGTTCCTCTCTCTGCACTGAGATCTGAATCTAAATCACCTTCTCTGGCCAAGAGTGAAGAGACACTCGTAGGCAAAATAAAGACAGGAAGCTACAGAAGCAGAGAGGCAGTGCTTTGCAGTGCATGGCAGCGTCCACGCTCTGCCAAACAGAGGTGCACTCTGTAGTCTGCAGGGACATGAAGACATGCTGGAGAGCTGCCGTGTTGTATGTGTGCAGGTAATCTCATGCTGTTTATCAGGTCAGTGGAGCACGAGGAGGGCAGTTTGTGTTTTTAAAGTGATGCACATGTGTGTTTTTGCCTGTCTGGTGACACGCTGTGCTACTCTGTGATGGGCGCAGAGGCTTCCTCCTGCTCCTCAGACACTTTTAGTTTGACAAAGTGTCTCAGAGAGACGTTTATGCAAAGGTTGATGTGTCGCTCTTCGCCTGTCACGCCTGAATGTTCTGCCACAGTCTGCATTGTGTGTGTGTGTGTGTGTGTGTGTGTGTGTGTGTGTGTGTGTGTGTGTGTGTGTGTGTGTGTGTGGGTGTGGGTGTGTCTGTCTGCGTGTGTGTGTCTGTCTGTCTGTCTCTGTGTGTGTGTGTGTGTGTGTGTGTGTGTGTGTGTGTGTGTGTGTGTGTGTGTGTGTGTGTCTGTGTGTGTGTGTCTGTGTGTGTGTGTGTCCTCAGGGATGCTGGCGTTCAGATTAATTAAAAACTTCAATCCCTCTGTTCTCTGACAGGAATATGGATGTCGCCGAGGGCTTAACTGTAAATACCGTTTCTCCAAAATTGTCATTTAAAAAGATTCATCGTCCCAGGTAATAAGTGTCTGCAGCGAGGGTTTGAAAAGAGTAAATAAATGCATTTCATGAATTGCCTTTTCAAACTTTTATGAGTATCACAGAAAGTAAACGGCGTCTGTCTGAGATCAGATTTCATCTCGCTCTTCTCTCTGTAATTACAGTTCTCTAAGCTTCTCAATTTACTGACAGAGAGAAAACAAAAAGTGTTTCTGCCTTCCTGCCAAACTGTAAACTGACCCTCTATAAACAAGCAGAACATCATCAAGTCTTAACTTTCTGCTGGACGCGCCTTTTATTGCTTTACTAAATAATAAATATAAATAACAATCTCCAAAAACAACAAATAAATCATCAGAGCAGTTCATTTTCACCAAAATAAGGGAAAGCATTTCTGCCTTCAAACATCAAAGATTATGACAGAGGAGGATGTTGGCTACGACGTGACGCCGCCGTCTTTGACATCACGGTGACGTTGTGTCAGAATTTAAAGTATGATCTCAGTGAAGACGAACAGGAAAGG
Organism: Chaetodon trifascialis; assembly: GCF_039877785.1. Taxonomy (NCBI): domain Eukaryota; kingdom Metazoa; phylum Chordata; class Actinopteri; order Chaetodontiformes; family Chaetodontidae; genus Chaetodon; species Chaetodon trifascialis. The sequence goes on along the minus strand of NC_092068.1, from coordinate 26,860,250 downwards.
TGAGATAACTGGTCCGACCATTGAATGAATAACAACGGCTTCATCCTGCATTGGCCAGCGCGAGGAAAACACATCAAGTTCCCAAAGTCTGTCATGTGGAGAACAGCTCCACGTCAGCCTGGAAGCAGAACCATTGGAGGACATCTTCACCGCTGGCTCCTTCCTTTTTATCTTTTTTTAGAAAGCATACCATGAGAAGAGGTGAGTTTTGCACTTCCAAGGCAGCTGACAGTTTCAGACATGTGCCAGAGCGAAAGTGGAAAAGGTCGACGGGTAGAGAAGTCGGTTGTGTTGTTTGTGGTCGTGATGAAGGATCAGTGTAGAGCTCGACGTCTCGTCAGCGCTGTGGATTTTTAGACAAACTGGTACTCCACTCGAGTATAATTAGTCCAGTTTGGAGACATCTGCTGCTTTCAGGAGTAAATATTGGACTTTTACTCGTGAACATTAATCCGACAGCTCGATGATGATACCGACGATTCAAGCGTGTTCTGTCATCAATGAAGGTTTTTGTTCAACAGAAGAAGAAGTTTACTGAATAGTTTGGTTTTTAGGGGAGAAACTCTGGTGGAGTATGTCAGCTTTAAATAATTCAAGCAAAACTCAAACCCAACCTTTTTTCACTTGACTCTCAGTCTGTTTTACAGCAAATCAAAAGCACCTTTTAACCTGCAGGGGAGCTGCAGCGCTCAACATGAAAGGAACGCTGACAGTAACTATGAATATACAGTATACAGATCCACATCACAGCTGCAACGAACAGCCGTGAACGAGTATCACTGGGATCACTTTCAGAGTGATTTCATGAACGACAGGAAAGCTGACAGCCAATCAGAATCCATCTGGAGCCGCAGACTGATCACTGAGTTTAAAGATCGTGCCCCTGCTTGATAAACCAGTCTTTATAAAGACAGTATCATGAAGGAGGACATCTGGGATGGCGTCAGGTTTCCCCTCAAATCAGTGAAAGCGTTTCGTTATTATTATCATTAAGAGGAGACGAGGAGAGTGCTACATAATGTAATATGAGGCTGCACATTAAAATCCTCATTTCACCTGAGACGTACTGAGACGGCCTTTGGCACTGACGGTTCTCTGACGACCGCCAGGATACCATCAAACTGATGCTGACTGAATAAAACTGTCTGTTTTTTTGTTCCTCCACGCGGCGCACACATGCAGCAGGTTATCAGTATCCTTTAGCTGGTGTGCAGTGCATGCTGGGCCCTGCTGCTTCCTGAGCGCTGTCATTGATCAGCGTGGATGCTCTGCGTAGATGTCACTCGTGTTGTGGATGGTCTGAAACAACCTGAACAATCTGAATAGTTTTACAGAAGCTACATTTTGAACGTGCAACCTGAATTTCTGAGTTTCTGATTCTTGTCATGCAAACATCTTTTTGTAAGTCAGAAAAGGCGTAGAGCAGTGTAAGCATGAGCGGGGATCAGACCTGTGACATCCCTCATGCTTCTCACACACTGTCGTCATGCCGTGGCCTCGTCAGCTCAGCAGATTTGGCCACCGGCCGGCTGTCTTTTGGATGAAGCGTTATCATTAAATGAGGAAGACGAAAATCTCCTCCCAAACAGAATGAGTCATGACTGTCTGAAAGAGAGAGCTTATTTTAAATCAGCATTCTTAGTCAGAGGATTATGAAGGGCCACGCCCAGAGCGCTCATCCTCTCCCCATTCTTAGAAACTCTGCAGCCGCAGTATGAAATACTGCTGCTTAATTAGAAATACAGCTATAAGGAAAATATATTATTTAGCTGTGTACCACAGTTAAATGTGTGAAATTTGCACTTTAAGAGGAAACCTATTGCACCGCACAAGGCAAATATAACTAATGTGCATAAAATAAGGAAGAAATGAGATGCGGTGGAAAAGGTGAAAGAGTCATGCAACAGAGAGAGATATGAAATATTTCAGTTTGTTAAACAGCTGCTGTAACGCAAAGGTCATCGAGCATCGTTCAGGCACACAGGAGGATTTATTTTCCTGGTGGAAAAGCGTCCAGCACTGGTACCTGGTTGTGAGTCATAAAGCACAAAACCATTTGACTGTGATGATGTCGCTGTTTCCACTGAGGAGCTACTGCACGTGTGCATGAAGCTGCCTGACTGCTGCATGAACACATGAAGGCGTCCAGAGTTCGGAATCATCATGTTCATGATTAATGCTAGACTAAGACTAAATGATTTATGATTAAATGATTTATTTTACAGGTCAAATTTAGCTTCCTGGTATGACTCCTTGAAATGTAATTACACAATCATTATAGTGGAAATTATTCTTTTGTTGTGGCGCGAGCTGCAGATGGAGGGCAGGAAGTGATTTTCTGCATAGGAAGCTCGATAACACGCACGCTGATGTTTGCTTTGTCTACGGTTACTCAGATCGATCAAACTGGGAGACCACAAGGAGCGTTTATTGAGTACCAAAAGTTGTTGTTCATAAGGGCGAAAAATGCAAGAAATTGACTGAAAAAAGACGGTGATGGTGTAACATGAGCTATTGTTTTAAATCTATGGTGATAGATTTGAAGTAACAGCTTCAAGCAACACGACTAAGTCCAGGCTAATGACGTCCCCTGTCTTGTTTCGTGATGATCCTCGTCTTTAGTGTTGTTTCGCTGGACCTTTGCCAGCAGTTAGCCAAAAAAACAAGCGTAACGTAAACGTCAGCGTTTAGCACCGCAGCGCTGAACGTTTGCTGCTCGGTTAAACCTCTGGACAGTAAAAGCTACAAACCGTTAAAGAACAGACAGTCATCCAGAGCACTTTGGTACCGAGGTCCAACCGCTAACAGGAAGCTGTTTTCCTCCAAACTTTTGTCTGCTTTCATTTGTTTTCTGGAGCAGAACGACGTCTGAATGAGCAGCTACTTGTTTTATCAACAGCAGCGAATCTTTCAGTTCAGGTGAAAAATGGCTCCTCTTCATCACGTAAGAGTCACGATCTGATTTTCTCTTTGTACCTTTCTCTCATCATTTCATCTAAACCAGCACAGAAACGACTTTCCTCCAACTCGTCCAATCATGGTTTTCACTTCCTGCCCTCCATCTGAATTCAGCGTCATGTGACTGCAACCCATAGAGACAATGACACAGTTCTGTCTATGATCACCTGTCACTTATTTACTGTTCAGGGGAAAAATAGTTCTGTCTGTCTGTAGAACACTTTTACACCAAACAGATTTCTTTGGCTGTTCCTTTGAATTGTAATTGTAATCTAAATTAATTTCATTACTGCAAAGTTTAGTTGACGTGAAAATGAATGAAAGCAACATTGAGAGATTCATCAGGCAGCGTCCAGATAACAGGAAGATAAATAACAGATGAACTGTTGGAAGAAAGCATATTTAAAGAGAACCAACAAACCCCCATTTACATAAGAGCGCAGGGTCAATAACATGACTTTCTAATTTTTATTTACTCAAGACTCTCCTCAGCTTCACCGCTCGCTCCTCCTCCTCCTCCTGCAGAGCTGAACAGGTCGCTGAGCGTGGCGTGAGCCCCGAAGGAAGCCGTGTCGGTCGACTAACAGGCGCGAGCACGATTCCCACCGCTCCCCCCACAGGTCAGTGGCGCTGAGCCACTGACACCTCGCTAAAGATCAGACCCACCGTTCGCCGTTTGCATCCACACTCACGACCAGATTCCACTGACGCACACGTGCAGCTTCTAAACATGCGAAATCAGATGATTATGACAGAGAGCGTTCCAGGAGAGCTTTGTGAGAGCTGGAGCTGCATGACGGCGCCACCTGAAGGGGGTGGAGGCACGTGTGCTGGTCGTATTCATAGATGGAGACGGACGTGGTGTGAGTGGTTTTAAGGTCAAAGAAGACAGTAAACAGTGAAGCTGGTCGTCTCAGGGTCAGATCACTGGAGGCTGTCAGACAGGAGCGAAATTAGTTTTTCAGAAGTCTGAAACAAGTTATTTTGACATGAAAAGACGAGCATTATCCTGCTGATTTGTTATGATCGAGACGGAGATAAAGAAAGAGGCAGACGGAGGCAGGGACGGATGCTCGCTGTCCCTGCCGTGTCCGTCTTTGTGTCCGTGTCCATCATGTGAACGCTCTGCTGCGGTCGCTCACAACTTGTACTTCATCCATTATTCACAGCTTCGCATTGACTGAGAGCAGCGGACTTATCAGCGTCCAGCCAGAGGGAGGCAGAGGTGAAAGGAACGTAATGTGCAATTGGACCAGCAAGAGGGCCGCACGGCCAAACACGCCAATGTGCACGGAGGGTGTGTGCGCGCAGGTGTTTATGTGTGTGAGCGTGGAGTGTGGCGTAGAGCCAGGTGTCCCGTGGTGTGATTCACAATGCTCTGCTGCCGAGCCTGTGGAGCACATCCCTTTAAATCTCTGATGTTGACACACACACACACACACACACACACACACACACTCGTGTACTGACCGAGCGCTGCCTCCGCTCTGGCCTGCAGACAGACGAGTGGGGGCATTTCCTTCCCACTGCTCCCAGTATGCAGCCATAGTGGAAAGCCTGTGGTGGCTGAGACCCCGGCGGGCAGTTTGACGTGGCACCGCAGAGCTCTTTTGACTCGCCGCATTACACTGCTGAGGACGAGCGAGAGGACTTGGCAAAGAAGAGAACTTTTGGCGACATGTTGGCTTCTGAAGCAGAGCTGCCCTCCAGTGTTTGTCATTTCAAGGGTTCAAGACGTCAAATATACGCTCACAGTGCTGGAACAACACACAACATGACTTCACTCAGAGTCCTCCTGGATCTGAATTTAGCTTTCATTTTCTCCCACTGTCCATCCTGGCAAAGGGACTGTCCTCTGCTCCTCTTCCTCATCTTTTCCCATTTTGTCCCTGTTGAAGTTAAAGGATGGAGGCTGTTGTATGCCCACAGACTGTGAAGCCCTTTGAGGCAGATTTTAGATTTTGATTTGTGGATATATAAAAAAATTTACTTGACAACTTTCAGCAGAAGACAGCAGAGACGGACGTCATTTCTCTAAAATGTGCAGCCTTTAAATCGTCTTCTAATGAGTCGTTACACATAAAGACTGTCTTCAGTTTGACCTCCATCACCTTACAAACAGAGCCTCTCCTCCTCAAGGAGACCATCAAACCTCCCCGAGCTCCAGCAGCATGGAGGTCTTTGACGTTACAGCAGCTTCACGTGGGTTCTTCAGCGGTCCGCATGCAGCCGCTCCTTTAACGAGACAATATGTTCCTAATTCAGGCTCAGACCAGCACACTTTGTCTTTATGCAGAAGAAGTTCTGAGTTTTATTAATACACACTGTGGCCTGTTTTGAAAGCAAGTGAATTGTTCATGCAAAACAAAGACTCCTCTCAGCTGTCCCCATCATGGACCTTTCTAGTCCACAATATGTACGATATGCTAACTATGCTAACTGCAATAGTAGAAAGTTTTGGAAGTTCACTGCACTTGGAGCTGTCCCACCACAATCCACAGTTTGCTGCAGCCATGAGCAGCTCCTCCAGCAGCTCCTCCAGCAGCTCCTCCTGCACCTCCTCCTGAACCTCCTCCTGCACCTCCTCCTGAACCTCCTCCTGCAGCTCCTTCCTTTCAGTTTTAGAACATTAAAAGCAAGAAGATTAAGGATCTGTACTGAGGTTTTTTCAAGTGAAGCATGTGCAGGTTAGCAGTACTAGCTATGCGATGTCCAGATAGAATTTCAAAATAAAGCTTCCTGAAAACAATAATAAACTACCCTACGCGTTGAAACCGAAGCGCTCTTGTGGCAGATTGCTGTAGGGAAGCTTGAGAGGAAAATGGAGGTGCTATTGATGATGCGAGACGTTTGGAGCCACAGTGCGGTCTTTGAGCAACACTTGAAATGTGCTGCATTCAGTGTTTGGAGTAATTTTCTGCTTTGGTTTGGAACACCGACCCGGCTGTGTGTCGACATGTGAAAGGCATCAGGGAAAGTGCTTTCTTTGGCTGCATGTAACGTGTCTGTCCTGGTACGCAAATCAAATCCAGGTTTTCATGCGGTCAGACCTGAACCTGGTGGGACTCGGGCAGTGTCAGGCAAACAGTGGATGTGCTTTGGTCGGAGTCATCGGCCGAGGTTGTGGTTTATGGTGAGCTTTCAGCAGAGCAGCTGGAGCAGACGTTTCCTTCAGTGGTCGAAAATAATTATGGGAAAATATTTTTTCATTTTCTTTTTTTGAATGAAACATTCTCAAATTTCATGATTTACCCACAATGCAAAGCACTTCCTGTGGTAGAGTAAATGAGCATCCCTCCACCACCACAGACAGGATGTTTAGCTGGAGAGAAAAAAAAAGATTTATTTATTTAGATGACAGGAGAATGCTGATTTGTGTGAGTAGGTGTGTGTGTGTGTGTGTGTGTGTGTGTGTGTGTGTGTGTGTGTGTGTGTGTGTGTGTGTGTGTGTGTGTGTGCTTGCGCTTGCCAGGCTTCGGCTTGCAGTCGTGTTAATGAGTGCGTGTGTGAGCGGTGTGTGTCTGGCTGCGTTTGCGCTCGAGTTCGCGTCTCTGCCAGCGACTCGTTTTGGAATTGCCCTACAGTGTATTTCACAGGAAATACAAGTTAGAGAGTTTTGGAGAGTTAAGTCAGAGTTGGATTTGCTGTGCAGCTTTGTGTGTGTGTGTGGGTGTGAGAGAGGGAGTATGTATGTGTGCTGCAGAAGAAAGAGACAGACAGAGCCAGCCAGCCAGCGAGCGTAGGCTGTGTGCTTAAACTTGAGAGATTTACATGCAAAGCGCTGGTGCTCCTGCATCTTAACTTGGGGAAGTGAAGGTTGAAATGTACTCAGTGCAAATGCGCTTACGACCGCCGAGGAAACCAATTTCATTTACAAGTGGGAACTCAAAGTAATGTATTCCTACACTCAACCACACTCCATCTTAAGATGTTTGACTTGTTTTCCTGACTAGAGATTTACACCCTGGAATAACAAGGCCACAATATGATAAGTTAATTCGTCCTTAGCCGTTATGCTGATGCACTGTGAGGCAGAATTAGCTGCTCGCGTGCATACGTACCAATGAATTAAACAGCGCAGTCACCCTGTGATGGCTGAGCTGTTAAAACAGGGTTTTTTCTAACATTTCCATTAAGGTGTACCTCTTTAGTTTGACATGTATCACAGGTCTTCAGCGTGTGAAGCACACTTGTCCTCAGAGTTGCAGTGGAGTTATGGAGATAAGAGGAGGGGGAAGTGCTCCTGCAGTGAGTAAATGGATGTGAAAGTATATATTAATGCACCAGTTCATTTGTTGGACAAGAGCAAATTTGATCCCGATGGAGTCTGAGGTCATTTTTGCAATTTGCCTTTGCCTCACTTTCACGAGGGAACAGAACAGAGCTCTTTAATTTTATAACTTTCAAGCCCTGTAAACTTTCCAGATTAAGGTGAAATGTGCAGGGAAGCAGAAACTTTAAGGGGGAGAACAAGTGGATTTGAAACCTAAAGAGCAAAGTGGGATATGCATGCTGCCTGCGCCCTTCAGTTATTTAAGATGATGTAGTGTTTTCAGCAAAGGTCTGCAGAAGTTTTGTACACATTATGAGTGGTACTGTAAGCTAATGGGAAGCTGTGGTATCTGATGATTGTCCAGCTGCTTCAGGAACATGAAACTTGAATACGAAGCTGATCAGTCTGCAGACAGAATTTGAAAGCAGTATATTATTGCTGTGCAGAGCTGACATTTAAAACCCGTTCGTGCTGTGGTTTTCTGTGTTTAACATCGCAGCTGCTTCGCTCTGTTTCGGGTCGTTTGAGACGTGTGAGGTTGTCACGCTGCGGTAAAAAAGATGTCTGATCCTTGTTTGTGGAGTAAATCTGAAGTAGTCACAGAAGTCAGATGTGTGAACGAGCAGTACTTTGGAGGCTTGTTCATGTAAAGCTAAAGTCCTGAACATGAGCTTCCTGCTTTGACAACAAGCTAATTTGCCTGTTTGCTGGTGATGTCGTGGATCAGTTGCTCAAACCCAAAACTCGCCTCCTGTGCTGCCTTTCACTTCCTGTCGCCTCTGAATTACCTCTCCTCTCCCACTTTGGCTCCTCTCCTCCTCTTCCTTTCTCCTCTCGCCCCTGCTGTCTCTCCTTCCCTTTTATCCCCTTCTCTCTTTTTCTTCCTCTTTCCCCTCAATCCCCCTCTCTCCTCCTCTCTGCTTTGTGCCATGTTGTAGTTGGGATTATGTGCTCAGGCTGCCAGTTATGCTGCACTCCTGGCCTGCGCTGTATTTACTCCGGGAATTGAATAAGTTGGAGGACGGTCTGAAACTATTTCTTATTACCGTTAGGCTCCAGAGGGGTAATGAATACGGGGATTTGGTTGTCAAATAGGTGTCGGCGGGGCCTGTTTTGATTCATGATGTGCAAATTGGGTTAAGAGGAAATGTTTTTTCTTCTAAATCACATATTTGAAACACAGTAGCTCCATGTTGAAGTCCAGCAGAGGAGAGATATGTGCAGGATGTATGTCGTTTTTAATTCAATTCCACTTTGGAGGGAACTGTTTTAATTTCCACATTTTTCATTCTTTCCAGTTTACCTAATGCATTTCTTACTCAAAGCTTGAGTCAATTGTAATGAGATAAGAGCGTAGAAGGTGCAGGCTCGGCTCCTCTCTGCTCAGAGGAAAAGACTGAAAGTCCCCCCGGTGTGTTTTCAGGGCTCAGTACGGAAAGCCTTCGCTTCTTAACCATAAATCCGGATGTGGGGAACAGATGCGACTCGGGCAGGCTCGGCCCGGCTGTGACTGCGGCTAATCTTATTGTCTGCACACCAGATCATGTAGCAGCTCAAGTAGCACACACACACACACACACACACACACACATAGGTGAAGTTAATTGCAGAAACCCAGCGTGAAGTCTCACAAGAGCAATTAATTTGAGCGCTCTGACTCGAAGCATCGTGAGACCGTGGCCTTCGACTGTGAGGTTTCTTTTTTTAACGCATGCCTCCACCAGCCAACTGTTGATTATGACTGTGTCCATGTGAGAGGCTGATTTACAGAGCGCGGCGTCCATCCACCAGTCAGGAAACACCATGTGATGAGTGAAAGTGAGAACCACGACAGTAAGAGGCAGCTGCAACCTGTGGGATTGAATGTGCCTGATATGTGGAGCAGGAGGTGCTGAGATTATGAACCGTGCTTCCAAAAACCAAAAGGTTGTGACTGATGAAGCCGTCTTCTCTGGGCAGGAAACGGACGTGGACATGCCTCCAGGTGTGTCTGGAAGGCTGCAAACGCACAGTGAAGCAGAGAGAGAGAGACCACCATCAGACAAAGTGAATTAGAGAACAATCCCATGAAGCAAAGCACCGTCCTCCACGACCCCCCCACCCCAGCCCCGCTGGTCCAATTATCGACCGTTTTGATTTGTCTTAGAGAGAGCGCAGCCAATTAGAGATGCTCTGCGCAGGGAGGCTTTGACACCATAAGTGAGTCTTCATGCATGTAGTTTATACACTTTTTTGGGGGGGGGGGTGAATTTGCACAAAAGAAACCCTGAAAGGTAAAAAGAGAAGTTCCCAGAAAATATTTTATTGCAGCTGAGGTGCAAAGTTTGAAGAGAAGAGTGATAGAAAGCAGGTTTTTGAATCAAGACTGACAGATTATTTAGCATGAGACGGCTGAAGCTTCTGCTTCCTCTTCACCTTCGTCTCCAGCTGTTGGCAGATGCCTTCAGATGGAGCATCAGTGTGTTGCTGGAAAAGAAAAAATGGCCGCAGTCACAGAGTTTTCTTTCTATTTTCTTAAGGCTCTGTTGATGGAAACTCTCATTGATTCCTATTTTTTGCATTATTAATGCGACATTTAGATGGAGGAATGACATCATGTCATGATGTGTTTGCTCGTCTTCTCGTCTCTGCGTCCAGCTTTATAAAACCAGCTGATTATTTTTCTGCTTCTTGTTCATTTGAAGCGCGCTGGTGGTTTTCTGGGTTGTGATTTCCAGTTTTTTGTTGCATTGTGGACGCTGTTAATGGCTTTGAACGACCTGTGTGTGTGTGTGTGTGTGTGTGTGTGTGTGTGTGTGTGTGTGTGTGTGTGTGTGTGTGTGTGTGTGTGTGTGTGTGTGTGTGTGTGTGTGTGTGTTGTTCTTCACACCACAGACAGAGACGATCACTGACAGGAAAACACCAACGTCACGTCTCTGGTTAAACATTTTGTGAGCGTGCTCCTCTGAGGCAGGCAGGAAGTGAGCTGTGGCGGCGGACGATCCGCCGCTGAAAGCTCGTGTTGCTTTCAGCTGAATTGTGATGCCGGTGCAAATATTGAAAGTGAGAGGAGTCTGTTTGTGAAATGAAGTTAAAAGCAACAGATTGAGGCTGGGAGTGTGTTATTGCTTTGTTGCCTGCCTCTTGCCAGAGTAATGTGTTTAGGCGCTGACACTAGATCTAATCAGCCGCCTGATAGACGGGCCGACAGCAGCGTTCACGTCTGTGAATCAGGGCTGGAAAAATGCAATCTAAAAGGTAGATTAAAACACATAAAGCACACAAACACGGACCCACAGACACATGGATGTGCACACTGACACCCCTGTGCATCAGACGCCCCCCTCCTCCATTCAAAATGTCAGTTTAAGCTGGAGCCGCGGCGGCGGGAGTCATTTGTGTACATTATATCTGCTGCTCGCAGGTGAGCAGACGGACTAATGCAGCGTTTGTTTCTCCTCTCCTGTCAGGAAAAATACTTCACAGTCATTTCCGTGTGGGTGGCTCTCTCCTTCAGACAGGAAGGAACACATCTGGGATGTGGTTACCATGGTAACACCACTAAGCTCCACATTTGATTAGCATACGCGTTTACGTGAGTGAGGTGGAGCAGAGTGATGAGGCGCTCTAAAGCGTGCTGGAACCACGTGTCCTGCGACACAGGAAGTTTGCTCAAAGGCCCAAAGACAGCAGATAATAACTACAAGAACCTCTCCAACATAAAGGCACGCTGCTGGGAGTTATGTAACTTCATTTGGTGCAATTATTTGACTCACTGTGACTCACAGAGAATTACAGTAATGGCTCTCTAAGAGCTGCCTTATCTGAAGACGTCAGGTCGGATCACCGTTATCACTGAAACGGAGGCACAGGCGTGCATGATACGTAAGGTGCTGTCTGGTTTTATCTGCAGCGTGATTCACGTCTTTCAGTGTGTTAGCCACAAAGCTGCACCAGGCCACATTCTTCTGTGAAGGTCTGGAGAACTTGTTAAAAGTCCTGGACAAGAGGAGTCTTTTCTTCCTCAGCAGCTCATCTGAACTCCCTCAGTTGCGTCCTAAAAGGGGAGGGCATTGGTTTAAAGCTGATTTGATTGGCATGCAGAGGGTCCGGGCCCTGCAGCCCTTTGATGATACGCTCCTCCTGACTTCCTCGCTGTCTTCCTCTCACAGGTTCCAGCTGAGCAGTCTTTATGAACCGCTGGACCAAAGTGTCACCGCAGCGTGCCCTCTTCACCTTTTGTCTTGTTAAGCTGACTCTGCTTTGCACCATTTGCTCCAGAATCCTAAATCCTGTAGTTTGAAGGGTTGACGAGCGCTTCATGTGCAGCTTGTCACTTTTATCTGTACTCATGTTTAGTTTGGTTTTTCCAGTTTGAGCCGCCATTATTTAGTTTTTTTTGCATGTCAGAAGACTTTTAAACTGGGTTAAATCTGCTTATTGTTTTACAGTTCTAGTCCACATTGTTGTTGGGTGATCTCCACTCAGGAGAGTCACTTAAATGCTGAAGAAGCCGAAGCATCTAAAATAAACACTGACATCTTCTTCTTAAGGTGCTTTTATGACCCAAAGTGGGATTACAAGTCACCCAGTCAGCATATTTGGCCATTTGCAGGTTAAAAGACATCTAGATGTGCTGGACAGCACCTCAGTGTCTGTCCTCTGTGTGATGGAAGAAGCTTTCACTCTTCAGCCAAATACATTTTCACTGAGATGCTGAAGTTGGTTTTACTCTGCTGATCAGACTCTTTCACATTCCCGCTGGACTTCAGGTGACATCTTAACTTACGCACAGCGTGTGCGACCACCTAACACGTGACGGCCGCTCTCTGGAGGATCCAGCTCGCCGTTACCCTTTTGATAGCTGATCGGCCTTGACATTGATTAATCACTAAGCATTAAGTTCAGAGAGGAGAAGTGTATCCCTGTATTCTCCATCAACCCCAGAGAATCCAGAGTTATTAATCATTCATTGATAATGTCGTGAAATCCTGCCAGAATTAGCATTTGTCCTTCTTCCTGTAAAGCAGAGCTTCATCCCGTCCACACGCTCTGGAGACGAGGACATCAGCATGTCAGCACTTCTGGATGTTGTTGATGGAAAAATTAAGTGCAGCTTTATGCTTTGGATATTCTGTCGCCTGCCAGCTGAGTTGTGGAGTATAGTTTTTATTTTCCATCTTTTTTAGTTACACTGGTGCAGTGCAAAGGAAAGAGGACGGACACAGAGCTTTAAATTGTACCTTTCCTGCTGGATTTGAAGAAAGAGTCACACTCATCACTAAGTGCTCAATGGGCTGTATTTATGTAGCACTTCTGTAGTGTGACGACCACGCAGAGCTTTTACAACAAGTCTGCATTCAGCCACTCACACGCTGCTCATTACGAGCATTATCCATTCACATATCATTATTACACTCATGACAGGCGAGAGGAGGTGGTCTCGGTCTGGTCCCAAACCACTCTGACCCAGTTCACATGTGGTGGGATGGTGATGGGACCTCGATCTGACCTGTCTGCAGGAGTCCTCTGTGCTGCCTGTGGTCGCCTGTCCTCAGAGCAAAACATGTCCAGGTTGGTGTGGACGGCTGAGCCTTTCCTTATCTCCTGCTTATCTGAGCTGTCATCTCTTCAAGGAATACTTCACGTCACTCGCTTCCCCTGAATCACATCACCATCCCTCATATCTGCCGCCTTCATCTAGCTCTTATCGTTAAGTAGAAATGAATCATTTCTTCCTCTGCTTGCACTTGTCTGTCATAAAAGATCACTGAAGGGTCAGGGCTGTGCTTTTTGTCAGTTTTTATACCACAGCTCTTTGAGTCTCTTTAAACTAATTAGACTATTGAAGCTGCTTTTATTAAGCCTCTGTTAAAATGGGAAGTATTTAATCCACTGAAGGCACTCTCACACCAGCAAACAATGGTTGGCACCAGAACAATGCTCACCATGGACACAGGTCTCACAGCTCTGCATCCCAGTTCAGGGCCTGCGTCCTCTAAAGTCCACGTTTCAGGATAGAATATGTCTGAGAAAAGCAGCCAATGAATAAATCACAAGAACCAGACCAATTTAACAGCCGCTGCAGGATGTAAATAAGAGACGCCCAGTCGAGGCTCCGCTGTTTGTTCCTCGCAGCCGTTTCATGTTTGGCATCATTGGGTGTTACAGACGAAGGTATAAAGATATATTAAAGTTAACCAGGCTTAAACACTGTCAGCTGTCCTTCGTGTGCGTGCATACAAACTCTAAACTCAGCTATAACGTCCCTTCTTTTTTGGGTATTTTTGGGATGCATGTCACCCAGAGCGACTGGTGCCTAAGAGGTGGTGCAGGTGTAGAAGCTGTAGTTTACAGGTGGGAGCTTTTGTGTTATGACACAGAAAGTTTCATAGTACAATGCAAGTCCCTGAGCTGAGATGGTTGGATGCCTTGCCAAGTCTTCCTTCGTGTTTGTTTTATCTATTGTGTTGATTTGCTGCAGGTCTTGTAGGTTGTTCAGCTGACGAACTCTTCTGATGTGCTGTGGGCTGTTTCTGTGCAGGTGAGAGTCACTGTTGGTTTGACTCATCTCTTTTATTTAGCAAAATACAATTAATAACCGGCGAGCAGACAGCTGGTGTGATGAAGGCCACGTCATAGCAGTGCATTCTCCTCTTCCTAACATCTTCCTTCCTCTCCTCTGTCTGCCTCTGCTCACCACCGTTTCTCTCAAAACTCCACTTAGCCCATACCCCCCCTTTCACCCTCAGGCTCTGATTCAGTCCTCTCTGAGCATTGATTTTCCAAAGAGCTATCGAAGTTGTCAAGGCCGGGCAGAAGTGCTCTTGCCGGGCACAAGTTATGAACGTTATTAAGAAGATGCCTCTGGAAGGAGGGCGCCAAGAATCAGATGGATGATGCACGACAGGCGCTGTACGTATGTGTTTGGCTTGTAGCTTTGGCTTTGTGTGCATCATGTGTTACAGCTGCAGCGCACCTTTCATCATCACTTGTCTATAAAATGAGAAAACGACGACTAATCGATTGATTAATCGTTTCAGAGTGTGTTCGTGTCCGCGGTCACTCCCCTCACGCAGGGCTGAGGATGTCGGTCTTGTCTCTTTCTGGTCTCCAGCGTTTTCCTCCGGGGGCAGAGGCAGGTTGATGGATTTAATATCATGGCTGCCAGCGTTCACATTCAGGCGTCTATATGCACTCTGGACTCAGCAGAATTGAGCTTCACGTCCCTCCAGATGGAGAGCGTCGCTCACAGGAGTGACGGCAGTTATGTGATGTGTGTGTCAGTGTGTGTGTATGTAGGTATGTTGATGGCGGCCATAGCTAAGCTGTGTAGTCATTCATCCTTCCATCCCGTCTCCCTGCTGAGCCCCTGTATTCATCTGAAGCTGTTTACATCCAGCTGGGTCAGGCCTCCTCTGCTCAGCGCCGTTACCAATGATCTCCCTCCACAGCAGGCCAGATAAACTGTGGAGCCCTCAACATGCACACTCACGCACGTGCACACGCACGTGACGAGGGCATGGCACAGAGGAGTCTGACACATACTGCGCCATAAGTACACGAGGAGGGACGTCATCCCCCATCTCAGCAGAACAACCAAAATGCACCCCCCCCCCGGTCTAGACCTATACCTTCAGCAGCCCAGGAAACACACAGACCGTTTACATTTACACAAGCATTACAAAAGCAAGTCAGTCCCCATAGACCCCCATATTAAAATGCCTGACTTTACAGCAGAAATAAACATATTTCAGCGTGATCCAAAAACACTTTTGGCCTCTTCAGCTGATTTCCCTGTTCATGACACCTTTTCAGGGATGAATTCTTATGCTATTATAATTCTTAGTTGTGCGTGATTGTGGGCATGGCTGCTTTGAGTGACAGCTAGCTGCTAGGTTTCAGCAACCAGACTTCATTTCTCAGCTCTAAAAACGCTCCACCCATGCACCACCTCTTTGCCCATTTCTGGAGATGGGTGGTTCGGGCACTGCCAAGACGGCGATGGCTGGATCTGATGGTTGACATCCTGGAGACGACATTTTTTGAACGTTTTAAACTGAATTGCTGACACATTTTTCCTCTAAAAGCAAAGAAGAACTGGAAAACTGAACGTAGTAATTTTAAGTGTCAGCAAACAGAAGGCACACTTTAATCCCACCGGTGGGAAATGAACTCTGCAGCATTCAGAAGACAAATCTTTATGAAAATAACTTAAATCCATTTAAGAGAAACAACAGAAGCTAGGAACACTCTAACCTCCTTTTGTTTGTCTTGAGTCTAGAGGTGGCATTTCATTGGTTGTAAAAATCAAAGTCAATAATAGAAGCTCCTTCAAGCTCCTGAAATTGAGCTGAAAGGCACAGAGAGCAGAAAGAAGCAGCTTTTGTAGCAGCTGTGTGGTCTTTGTTCTTGCTTGAGGAAGACTACTGTGTGATAATGCTGAAGAGTATTTTGTGGAGTGTGTTAATATCTGAGAGGCTCGGGTATTAGGATTTATTTCAAAGTGGCGTGTAGGCTCTATATTTAAAGAGTACGAGGTAACGTTAGCAGGCACTGCTATGAGCGATAGCTTTCTCCTTCCTCTGCGCACACACACACACACACACACACACACACACACACACACACACACACACACACACACACACACACACACACACACACACACTGGAACACACTAGCTCTCACACACCTTCAGCAGCAAAAGGAGCCGTTTGCTCTCCTTCTCTTCCACTTAGTTTGAGTGTTCAGTATCAGCTGAAACTTCAGCCAGTTCCTGTGTTTTTTCTAAGCGCTAATGCAGCGTATTTATAGCCTAATGTCTGGGGGGGGGCCTCTGGAAATGGTAACACAGCAAATGTACATTTTCATAGGTTATTAGGCATTGATTTTCCCCTGGATTAAGAGGCGTCGTAATGCTAAGCAATAGAAATTGGCAATATGTCCTAATATGCTGTTAGCTGGCTGGAGAGAATCAAGGCAATGCTACAGACATATATAAGAGCACACACACACGTTTTCCTGCAGTATATCTGCTGCCGTAGAGGCAAACACTCCCAAACACGGCAAACGGCATGTGTGCAGTCATAGAGGAGAAGGAGAGGACTATATATACACGTACGTATCTATAGATATAGATATGTACATGTATACATAGAGAGAGAAAGAGGCAGATGCTTCTTTAAAAAATCCCGTCTAATCAGCATATGAGCAGCCTCTCCAATTAGCTCTCCTTATTATTCCAATCTGTCAGATGGAAGGGAGCACAGCAGAGAGAAATCAAACATCCCCAGGCCAAGCACATTTAACATATCCTCTCAGGATGGCAGCAGGCATGCAGGCGGGCAGACTGGGAAATTAAACAGGAAGATTTCCAGAGAGAAACACGCTGGCTGTGTTCTACACCTGCAGCTATCGCGCGGCGTGATGGAAATTTGACGGAAACACTTGGGTGTGTGCTTGTTTTATCTTCCCTTGCTAAATGCTGAAAAATATCCACGCGCTGGAAGACGGCCAACAAAATAATGGAGTCTGAGAGCCTGTTTTTTTTTTTTTTTTAAAGAACAGTCCACTTGGAGTGCACTTGGGTGGGATGACTTGCATTTGTCTGCAGGAAACTATCAAAAATGATAAGGATTGCACTTTACTCACAGTGCTGAGGTCCACGTTTTACGCTGTGCTCGGAGTGTTTCTTCACTGTGGAGAAATGCTTTGATTTAAGCCTTTTCAGCCATTAAAAGGTGCAAGAAATGTTCTGTCAGGCTGCTCTGTAGCTGGAAAGATTACCATTTTCTGTTACAATATGTGAATTCGGGTCTATCAAAAATGAAAAATGGCTTGCAGGGGCTGCGTCAGTGCTAGTGGAGGATAATTGCAGCTTAGATGCAGCATAGGGATTTTTTTTTCAATGGCTACCACTATAATTATACAAGTCCCTCCAAAGATTTTGTGCTTCTGAAAGCCTCTTTAATGATTCTCTGTAAATTAGAGGTAATGTGTAGGTACGACCATCAGAATATACTAATACTGTATAATATAGAGCAAGGTGGATAAGAAATGCAGTTCTGGTATTTGAAAAACATGGAGGAATAACTTACGATGAGGCGGAGAGCTGCCCAAATGCTGATCTGTCCTGTCACATGACTCATTCGTTAGTAGACGTACTGTTAAACACTGCAGGGCGCTGTAGGTGCTTGTGGTTGTTTTATAGATCAGGCAGTCTGGCCCTTAGCATGCACGCTGCACACTACACCTGCAAACATAACGGACAGCGACGCTCGCTCTGATTTAACTGTTATTTGACAGAAGCATCCTTTATTTAAGCGTGCGAGTGTATTGATGGTGCTCAAGTGTTTTTAAGCACATAGTAATATCCTGTGCTGTGTTACTGTGTGTGAGCGGGAGTTTGACCCACATCTGTGCGTGTCTTTCAAGGTCAAACCATGTCCACCAAATTATGCAGTCAATAACTTGTGAAAGTGCGCCGGTCAGTTTTAGCCCGGAGGCTGAAAATCGCATTATTGTTAGAAATGTCTGCCTGCATGCAGAAGAGACAAAAGGAGCATGTCTGATTGGTTGTAAGACGCTGTGAATCAGTGAATCCAATACTTCCTCACTTTCTACTTTTATATCATGCAAAGTTTCTCTCCCGCTCCGTCTTCTCTGCCATCTCTCGGTCTTTTGAGCGAGGATTTATTTCACATTTGTCTTGAATAAATATTGTTTCCGAGCGTCGGCGCCGCAATATCAACCTTATTGAATAATAAATTACCCTGTCTGTGAAATGCCTTCAGGTTAATAGACATTCAATGAATAAATAACAGGAAAGCTCAACACTGAGTTAGGGAGCAGGATATGCAGCTTTTTAATGATTATTTTAGGCCAAATGAATGAATTCTTTTGTGTGCTCGAATTGCAGTTGAGTGCACTGGTTGCTTCAGATTTTAATTAATGCACTAGGGTCTTTAATATGGATGTTGGTTGAGCCATATTGTGCTGGCAGCAGTTAAAAGGGAATTAATTCTCCACTCCGACATTGTCTCTTTTAATTGAATAAATAAAGCTGTTTCTTGCTTAAATAGATTTTTTTCTGAGAGTAATTATTTGAGCCAACCTCGATCATGAAAGGTAAGTTTGATTAGCGATCTTGCATGAGCAGCTTGAAGAGCGTTGGCTGTGATAGATCTCAGTGTTTCCATTGATATGCTGCGTGTCACAATCAATCATTATTCTCTCCATGAGGAAACAGGACACGTTCATTTTCTGGTACCTCTGTGTCTGTCACTGTGGCCCACTTGTGGGTAAAAAAGCCTTCACCTGCTCTCCAACCGCCCGGTCGGCCTGTTCCTGTACTAAAGTTCACCAGAGGGCAGCTCCATTGTTCCCCTGAGCCATCACATTCACGCGGGCACTCGAACACATCAAAGGCCCAGTGGGTGACGGTGAAACCGTCAGCCTCTACCTGCCTTTCCTGCGCTTCCATCACCGGCCCCCTGACACCGCCATCTGTCTCTGAGGCAAGGCGCAGAGAAGGCGGGAAGGTGGAGTAGATTCAGTTCCACCGTTTGGAGAGATTGAAATCATATTTCACCACAGGAAACCATGTCAGGAAATGTTATGTCTCAGAAACAAGAGCAGCCCTCGCTTTACAAATGGTCAGGGGAAACATTTCATTTAAGTGCTACCGGGACTGCAGAGGTGCAGCGATAAGTCAGGTGTGTGAGCGCCTCCAGGAGCCGCCCAGCATGCCACGCGTCATCGTGCACCAGCGTGGTGTCCTGACACGTTCCGTCCAAATCTGTCGTTTTTTGTCTTCCTTCAGTTTCCTTGATGAGGAACACTGTCGGGTGGAGCATGCTTCTCCGTCTGCACGCAGGCGGACGTGGCTGTTTCCGCCTGCATCTGTACATCTTTGTGTTTGTTTGTACGTCCAAGCGTCCACCTCAACCTTTCCCTCAGATGTCATGCTGCGTCTGCCTTTGATGAAGCCATTTCATGCATGAATGCAAAAGGTCGTCTTCAGGAAGACGCAGGACATGAAAAGACAGTTTTAAGCATTTTAACAAAAAGCCGATCCAGTATATTTCCAGGTGAGGACGGCCTTATTGTTGATGCCTCCTGAGGCTTAGCAGGAATAAAACACTGAGCTAAATCAACAGTTTGCTCCGTCCAGTCCTGTTCTAGCAGAGGCCTCGGGTTCGTGCGGGTCCTCTATGAGCCTCTCGCTAAAGAAAATAAATCCAGTTCCCCCGAGGAAACAGACAGACAGCCCATTTCCTTCGCCCACAGGTCTGCCAGGCCATAGCTCAGCGACACGGCCAGCGGATAGAGAAATAGATTGGCCAACAGCTTGAGCACCTGATGAATGGGCGCTCAAGCAAAACAACAGGGGACCCCAGTCTCCCCTGCTGGCTCCCTGCTTCCCCCCACGCTGTTTATCTTCTCCATCATCTTTACAACCCGGGAACATCCACACTTTTTCACTGGGGTGGAGAGAATCTGACATCTGGACTGTGTCCAGACGATGGAGGGGTCAGGCCTGGCGCTGATAGAGGGGACGGTTTGCTCCACTGGTAACTCCAATTACAAGCCGACATCTCGTCGAGGCAGCAGTGTCTGCAGTCCGTTTGAGTTTGGAGATTGTTGGACGTCGTTGAAAGCTGGGAAAGGCTGTTAGTCCAACTGTGACTGTGTGTGCTAATCCATTGGTACTCGTCTCAGCCTCACCGTCTGCTTCGTTGTTGGGCTTTATTCAGTTCCTAACATTTAAATGTGATGTTTTAGTCACTGAAGACGGTCGTCTTTAATACCTCGTCACTCATTCTGTAAAAGAAAATCTACATTCAGTACAAACAGTGTTTATTCTGAGGTTCGTGGAGGATGGATCTGTCTGTCAAAGTGCTGCATACCACAGGCACAGTCACTGTCATCTGGAGTGTTTCTGCGAGGTCAAAGGTCACAGGAGGGTTCACAGGGCGGTCGCTTCTCCGCCGTCACACATTTGTTCAGACAGTGTTATTCAAACACTGTCAGCGGTGAGGCTCCGTTACCTCCGCTGATGGATGAGATAGCAGGTTTTATTAGTTAGACTGTGTGTGTGTGTGCGTGTGTGTGTGCGTGTGTGTGTGTGCGCGTGTGTGTCGTCCTCTCATAAACACAGAAGGATCTAGTGCACCTCGGCCCACAGATCTGTGGAGCATCACCTGCTCCTCGATGACCTCCTACATCATAACAGTCGTCTGCTTAATGGACGAGAGACATCCTTCACCCAGTGACAAGAAAGGACTGGCCTGTCCACGCTCAGGAGAGGACGTTGACTTTTATACGTCCAATCAGCTCCTTTTAAACGATCATTCCTCGTTATTAAAACACGGTTTTCTTTGTGCAGCTCTGAATATCGTATGTTTGGCTGCACAGTCGCAGCATCGTGGAGGAGATCTGAATGTTTCTTATAAAGCTCTTTACTGGAACCATCACTGCTGTTGTAGACTTTAACTGCTCGCTCGCAGCTCCACATTTATAGTATCAGAGAATCAAAAGAGCAGTGAACTTTACAACATTTGGACACTAAATGTTTCTGTGGCAGCTGCATGATTAACACTGGACAGATGCAGGATAGCAGGGCTGCTGCAGGATTACAGCAATAACAGCTCCGAGCCGCTCCCTCATCAACGTCTTGCAGTTATAGATGTTTCCTCATCAGCCATAAGATCCTCCATTCTCACGCTCTTGGTTCATGTGGTTGTGCTGAATGATCACTGGAGGGGTCATATGTGGAGACTTCAGCCCTTAAAAGCATCATCTAAACACACTAATACACAAACACACACGCACACACATGCTCCCAGATCTGTCATTTTGAAGCCGTTAAGCTGGTCAGGGGGTTCGAGAGAGTCTGATATGAGCCTCTTCATCACCTCCACGACCCACCGAGGCTTTGTGAAGCTCCCACCATCTGCAAGTCGGTCTCTCTATCCCTCCCTCGTTGTCCTCCTGCAGTCTGGTCTCCTGGAGGTTCTTTGAAATGAGCACAACATCTTAAAATGCAAATAACGAGGCAAAGAAGCCGAGGTGTGCGCGAAAAGCACGAAGAATATCCACAGAAGGGCTGCAGAGAGCAGGCCGAGCCAGAAGAAGAGGAACGAACCCGCCGCTCAGTGAAACGATGAGGAAGCTGGTGTCAGGGTGGTGGGCGGATGCACATCTGTCTGCAGCTCTGCCGACACAAGTTCAGCTGCAAGTCATGCAAAGAAGTTTTAATTGTTCCAGGATTTTCTCATTTAATGTATTCAGAATACAGAAAACTGTATTTAAATAGTTTTGTTTACCGAGCCTCGGCCGAAGTTTAGTTCCACAAATCTCAAACTTTATTACGTAACGTTCGACATAAACATGTCGTTCAGTAGAAGACGACTGCTCCAGTGCTTCGACTGAAGATCAGCTGATTGTCCCGTCTGCTGCTCTGCACCTGACAAAATAACCTCAATGTGCGTTATCAACAGAAAGCCTACATCACAACCTGCGACACGTTAATCACAGTGAGGGCCTGACGCAAAGTTTCTCAAAGTGTGGCCCGTGGGCCAGTGGCGGCCCTCAGCAGCGTGCACGCATTCTACTTCAGTCCTCCACCGTGAAGGTGGCATAAGTGACAGATGGAAGGTGACAGAAAATACAAATACATGACACACTGTGGATAAACATAACTGACAACAACAAAACATACAAACTGTTGCCATAATACTCTGCTAATTTCATATATCATAAATAATGTAACATAATATTGTAGAGAGAGAAAAAAAGGAGTAATACTTATAAATAAAATAAATAATATAACATAGTATAATATAGCATAACATGATACAATACAATACAATATAATATAATCCAAGGAAAAGGTATAGCATAAGGTAATAGGTAGGTCATGATAATCATGATAATGACCCCATAATAATAATTAATAATTTATAACAACTTATATAGGGATGGCCATGGCAATGGGGGATGAGGTCGGACCCGAGCACCGGGGAGACGAGCGAGCGGCCCCCCACCAGGCCCAGAGCAGCATGACGGGGGGCCCCAGCGGGAGACAGGCGGAGTGGGCAATGAAGGGACCCCCCCTCCTATCCCCCTCCCTTTTTATTTATTTATTTCTTTTAATTAATTTTTAGTTGAATTTTACATCGTTTTTATTTTATTTCGGCTTTTAGGCGATCTTTCCTCGGGCCGCCCCCAGACCCACAGGGTGGTTGCTGGCCTCTTGTGCCCTGTCCTGTCTTTGACAACTCCCAGACCCTCAGGAGAGAGTTTGCCCGCTAGCGAGTGGCATTTTCTTTCCTTTTTTCCTTTTCTTTCCATTCCATTTCAGTACTTTAAATACTCTGTGTTTAATACTCTACCCAGCTACTGCGTCAAACTGCGCCCCCTAACAAACGTCTGTCAGGTGAGGAACGACAACCTGCACAGAGCTTGTGTTTCATGGCAGCTGGTGGCCCCTCGTCAGTGCTTGTGCTGTTAGCTAGAATTGTGGATTTTGGTCGACAAGGTGACAGTTTAATGTGGATCAACAGTTTTCAGAGGCTGTGCAGTACTCCATTGGACCACTGCTATAAACTAACATTTGAAGTTGTCAGAGGTCCTTTAACTTCGTTCTTTGAGAACGACCCACGCACAGACCTTTGATAAAAAGATAAATTAATGTGTTTTTCATGATCTGCAAGCTCCAGACAACACACTTATTTTTTAGCTCATCAGAAGCGCCGCAGACACCATGCTGTCGCTCGCTTTCACACTTTCACAGCTCCCACTTGGACTCGTGAAGAGGTGAAAATGCCCATTTCAGGTCATTTTCTGTAAATGTTTGTTACTTTTCTTGTCGTCCATGTCAGCTCCACAGCAGACAGCTCCTTGTCCAATCAATGACGGAGATGTACTGCAGTGCTGACAGAGTTTGACATCCACAGTTTATCTGTGTGTGTGTGTGTGTGTGTGTGTGTGCGAGCGTGCGTGTGTGTCTGAGTAACTCGATCAATTATTAATCGTTTCTGTAATGGGCCCAGAGCCTCTGGAATAGCTCCATGTGTCCCTGATTAATACAGCCACAGCACTCGATACAGATCCTCTCATCAACGCAGAGAGACAGGCCGAGCGAAACGGAGAGAATCAGCTGAAGAAGAAGCAGAGAGACGGGGAAAGTTCATAAGAAACGAAACTGGCAAGAGCAAGTCGCAGAGGAGCAGTTAGCAAGAGAGAGACAGGAAGACAAACAGAAGCAGAGACTCACAGAGAGACGGGGAGCAGCAGCGTGAAAAAGAGTGAATTAAGCAGCGGCAGAGGTGATGGCTCCATCGGTGCCTCTCCAGGCGTGTTTTCGGAAATGGAGTGGGCTCGACTGTGTTGAGTCCTACTTAATAGTCTCCAGTGCTGTTCTGAAGGTCCTGATTAGTGCACACCACGGAGATTGACTCTGGGTAAAGCGTGCGTTGATGAATACAAATCTGCGACGTGGCCTCGGCCTCAGCGGGATGTGTTGAGTGAGTGAATCTGGCGGGCAGGTAATCAGGCTGCTGCAGGTTTATCAGCGGACTCTCGGCTCACTGCGTGATGCATGCGAAGATGCTCACACATTACGTTTCCTTCCAGGGGAAACACGCTCAATCACTGCCGATGCAGCGTGCCTTCCACTTAAACCATCCCTCAACAGCAGAGGAGGCTAACGACACCACTCCCAGGACACTTAGCAACCGTCCACGTTTGGCCTCATGCGACAGCTCCAACGGCCGTCCTTCACACGTGGCCTCGGCTGACTCTGAACGACGTCACAGCCAGGAGCGCTAACGGTCCAGGTGCTGTCAGAGATCTTGATAATGACCCACAGAGGTTAAAAACCTGGGACTCCCCTCCACTTGGATGAGAGGCGAAGCGTCTTCAAGGATCCAGTTCCCCCAGATTCAACCCTCCTTGGATAACCATGAGCTAAATCACTCATTAGTTTATGTCACGTGTTTAATGCACAGCATCATTTATGCACGTGCACGCGCACACATGCTCTGACAGCCTGGATGTGCTTTATTAAACTGACTCAAGCCTTAAAACGTACATGCGTGGTTCTGCAGCTGCTTAGCTGTAAAGCACAAATCAAACTTCTCCCTTTGACCTGCAGGAAAAGCTCTTTTCTCTCGTCCTCTGTCGTTCTGTGTTTCCATCTGTCTCTGTCCATCACTGTCCCGCTCTCCCTGTCCCTCTCTACGTCTCTGTCACGCTGTCACTCTCTGTCTCGGTCTCGTTGTCACTGTCTCCAGTTGGAGGCTGAGGCTAATGCCTCGCTGTCAGCGGCTGTCTGCTGAAGTCGACGCCTGCTCACAGTAAACAGGGAGAGACATGAGGCAGGTGTCTCCAGCCTTTTAGCCCAGGGACTCCTCCAAATGAAGCTGTTGCTGCTTTGGACCCTTGTCACTTGTCCTTGGTCGTGTCTGAGTTGTTCCACTGAAGGCTGATTTTTGCCTCCGACCCTCTCAGATTGTTTTATTTAAAGAATTGTGAGCTGCCCGATGAGCTAAAAAGAAAAACAGATTAGAAACAGTCAGCTGTGACACACAGAGCACCAGCAGGTCGGAAACCGCTGACATGAAGGGATGCTGGTCCGTGCACACGTACGACAAAAGCCAGATTTAGGACTGATTCCAAAACAAAACTTCTGGCGATGCCTTCATTTAATCATTTCTGGTGAATTCTGAGTCTTTACATTTAAAGAAATAATAACTCTTATCTGCACCTGTCTGAGCAGTGGATATGTGTAGTCTGATGCACTGAAGCCCTCCAGCTCTTCACTCTGTCTGTATTAAGTATTGAGGTCCTACACGCAGCTCGACTTATTGTCCAGCTTCTTTCTTTCAGCCTCTTTGGCCTCAGGGTTTAACTTGTACCTGGCAGAGTTTCATATGGAGAGTGTGAGCGTTAAGCTGTGGTCAAGGTCGGGCTGGAAAACCGTGAAGCTGCTCTGAAGAGTGTTTTCTCCGGCTCCTCTCATCATCCCCTGTCCTTGCCCAGGGTTCACGTCTTTGCCTCTGTCTCTTCTTCTAATCCTTTCTGTTAACTAAAGCCTGTTGTTGTTGCACAGCTCAAACAATGAAGAAGTGACCAACATGGTGCTGCTCTGGGTGTAATGAGTGAATGCGTGCTGTCTATTAGAGCAGATTAGTTCATGCAGCCCCTGAGGCTCATCCAGCCTGCAGCTAATGTCCTGTATTTATCTCCTGAACATGACCAGAGGCGCGAGGGCGGCTCGCCTCTCCTCCTCTGCACTCAGACAACCCTCAGCCTCATTTGTTGGAAGTTTCTCCAAACAAAGAGCTAAATACACACAAAGAGTGAACGTTTTAAACAGCACTCGAAGCCGCACATGAATGAGAAACCTCAAATTATTTTTTATTTGAAAGACCTACTTTTCAAGAAACTGTGTCTCTGCACCCATAATTAATGTGCTCTGCTTGTTTGGGCTTTAACGAACATCCACAGTGTTGGTTTTGTTTTGTTTTGGGGTTTTTTCACACCATCTGCGTGGAATGGTTGGACACTTAACGGGACTTTTGGAAGAACATTTAACACACAGAATTCTGCATTATTCATTTCCTGGCACAGTTTTATCACTGCCTTTAAAGAAACTGAAGTGAGCGACGGCCTTCAGTGAGCGTGCTCATGAAAATCCCCTTATATACTGGTTTTAGTGGCTCCTTAGTCCAGTGTGTGATGTCTCATCGTGTGGACGCTCACATGACTGCTGTAACGAGCAGGTTTCCAATAATCGCCGTCGAAGCTGTGAAGCGCTTTTATTCTGTTGTACTGTGATGGAGTAAGTGGTAAATAAAAATCCCACCCATTGTTTCAGCTGACAGCGCCTCAGGCAGGGAATCAGCCAGCAGTTACCGTCACATGATGCGATCTGCTATGTTGATCGATGGTATTGATCAGGTGAGGAATATGGGATTGATCCGGCATGGAGGGGACAACGAGTGAAACAGCTGTTGAATGTGATGATAGTTCGCCTCGTGTAAACTGAAAACAGTGACTGCAATGCGCTCGCTGTCGACACGCTCCCGTTTTAATAAAGCTCAATTAGAAGCCTGCCTTCCTCGCTAACGACGAGCCTGCGAGGCCGTGATTGGCTGCTGTGACTTCCAGTGATTCAATTGTCCGGGAAGGATCAGATAGGAATGTGTTTGGGTTATTTGTTTCTCATCATCTCACTACACAGAGCCGCCGACGCTCCGGTCGATCCGCCGCACAGGATGATGGATGCTTTCATTCCTGAGATGTCGAGCGATATGGACGTGTGTGTGCGTGCGTGTGTGTGTGCGTGTGTGTGTGTGTGTGTGTGTGTGTCTTATTGTGTTTTATGCATTAGCAGATAAAACATCCCTCCCGTCCCATGTAACCTCTGCTGTAATGGTTCTGTAATGAATATCCATAAACCACAGGCAGGCATCTGGACAAGAGTCAGCAACCGCACACACACACACACACACACACACACACACACACACACACACACACACAGGTACACCTGCACGTTCGTGTCGCTGCGCTCGGTCACACACAGGTGGGCAAACACGCACCGTCACAAACACACAAAGCTACGCATGCAAATGTACATTCCAGTGTAAACACACACACAAACACCCGTTGATCCCTTTTCAATCACAGACACACACACTGGATTTAGATGACAAACACTGGATTTAGATGACAAACACTGGATTTAGCAAAGAGGATAACCAAACCTTTGCTAATGTGTGCTGTAGCTGCTAAAGCTAGCTGCCACTCAAAGCGTGGCCGACCCCTTCAGACGCGTCTCCTGACGTTTAAATGTCGGCTGTGGCTCTGGAGGCGCAGAGCAGCTCTCACTCTAACCCTAACATAGGTTCAGGCCAGCGTCCTGTGTGCTAGCTTGCACATGCGTGTTAGATATATATGGTGAAAGAACCAGAAACCCTGTGCAGAAAGTGAACTTCTGGAGGTCAGGGAGGATGAGCAGGAAACTTACACAATGATGAGTCAACCAGCCACAACTTTAAACGAGAAGATAACAAAATGGGTTTAAAGGCAAACTGAAAATCACATCTCTAGACATCCTGCAGCAATTTAGAAAAGGCCAAATAACTGTATCAGCATGGTCTGAGTGAAGCAACACATCTTCACAGAGCCTCTCCTCTTCACTCTCTGTCAATTTCACTCCCACCTTGTTGTGATGGATAGAAAAAGCTCACAGATCCTGATTCACCCAGCAGGCTGCCTCACTGTGTGAGATGACTGGAGGCAGCGTGTTTTAGCCGCCGCGCTGAGGCCAAATGGATGGCCGAGGTGCCGGAGGCCACTGCTTATTTCCTCTGAGTGCTTTCTATTTGTTTTATTTTATTGAAAGGTACAGGATGCAGCTACTGAGTGAAACATGGACAGTGAGAGAAACTGAGAGACGGGAAGTAAAACATGGAGGAAAGAAAAGACACCAGTGGGTCAGTTTGATATCAGCCGGACAAAACAAAGCCAGCTGTGCTCTTTCTTTCTTTCTTTTTGTGTTTTATTTGGGGTGGAGCTTTTTGGAGACGCCTCGGCGGTCGATGTAATCAGACTGTGTCTGAGCACACTGACCCGTTGTTCTCATGTTGCCAAATAATGAGCATGCAGGGGAAGTCATTGGTCAGTAAATGAGCCTGGGGTCGCCTGTCAAGTCATTAAGTAATCATTAACTAATTTCATTTAATCATGACCTCATCACCCCCCCCCCCATCCCCCTAGAGCCACGCACCCACCAGAGCCATCGCTGTGCTGTGGAGGGATTATTTTACGACGTTACAGGCGCAGATAATCAAAGTCTGTGTTCAGCCTCAGAAACACGAGCTCCGTCTGCTGCTGTCAAACACATCGTTTCATATATATCAAACATGTAGTTTCATATTTATCAAACATGTAGTTTCACACAGCAGCTGAAATGTTTGGGTTCGTCTGTTGATTTGAAAGCAGTTCAGTCTCAGAGACGACGTGCAGCCGAGGACAGAATGTGATTCTGGCTTGTTCTTTCTCGATGTGGTGTCTCTGTTTCCTGAAAACAGCCAGAGTGGAACAGTTTTAGGGCCACAGTCTGCTGATTAACTTCTTAACCAAGTGATCAGAGTATCCCTCACCAGAGCCCAAATGATCCGAGAACGATGAAGACAGCAGAGAAAACACAGAGAAAGATGAAAGTCATAGAGCTTTAATACAAAACAGAGAGCTGACAGCAACATTAAGAAAACATATAACAACAATATGTACAATATCTTAAATAATACAAACGTGAAGAGGATGTTTTCAGTGTCTGTCGACTGTTCAAAGCATCTGAACAACTGAACAGATGTTTAATTTACAGTTATTAAAAAAACACACCAGAATGTGTTTTTCTTTCCTCGACTCGTCATCAGACGTTTGTTAAAATAATCATGGACTCATTTTGTGTACTTGACAAACGACTTGAAGCTCTTGTTGCGCTGAAACTCCTTCAGTGTGTTACTGCAGAGCCTGAACCGTAAATGATGTTTACACCACACATGACGCTGCAGCGCTCACAGCGAATGGAAACCAGCGGCCGTCTGAACGGGATGAAGAGCTTCAAGCATCGTAAAAACTACAGCGACAGTAAAACAAACACGTATTAATACAGTAAGTACGAGTGTTCATAGAAGAATGAATGCGTGAAAAACAGGTGAAATGTGTCGTCGAGTCTGTGCAAAGATGTTAAAAGATGAAGATGATCCCAGTAAATATTTCTCATTGATTTGAAGATGAGTTGAATCTGCCCTGAGATTCACAGTGAGACAGAAAGTGGCTCTTCCTCCCTCTCGTCTTCCTCATTGTTTCCTCTTTTACAGTCACATTGTTCTCTCTCTGCTCCAGTCCTTCGTCTCTCTGCGCTCTCTTTCTCTTCCTCCTCTCCTCTCATGCCGTCTGCCTTTGTTAGCAGTCTGGACGCTGCCTGCAGCGCTCACTTCTCTTTCTTTTTGCCTTATAAGGCGGCTTTCATGCACTCTCTATCTCAGCATCCACCCCACCCTCCCACACACACACACACACACACCTCGACCCCTCCCACCGTGTTTTCCGCTTTCAACCTGCCAGCAGAAGTCGAGGAGTTCTCATCCATCTTCGAGGCAGACTTTGACACGCCTGGATGTTAAATTAAAAACATATAGTCCAAAAAGAAGTGGCTCGTATGCACCTAAAGTGTCCAAGACACAGCTTAGAAAATGAGCATCATCCATCAAAAGCCTCCCGCATCTCTGCAGAAGCCAAAGAGAAAGCGGTCTGACATCCAGCATCTCAACAGCCAGCTGTGGGGGCTGGGGGGGTGGGGGGGTGGGGGGGTGGGGGGGGGCTGGGGGGGGCTGGGGGGGCTCAAGAGGGTTGTTTGTCTCTCACAACATAA
This sequence comes from Chaetodon trifascialis, assembly GCF_039877785.1. Lineage (NCBI taxonomy): Eukaryota > Metazoa > Chordata > Actinopteri > Chaetodontiformes > Chaetodontidae > Chaetodon > Chaetodon trifascialis. The sequence goes on along the minus strand of NC_092068.1, from coordinate 26,830,584 downwards.
AGCTGCATGTGTACACACATGCATATGCACGCATACACGAGACGAGGCACCCAAAAACAGTCAAAGAGACGCAGACAGAGACGTCTCAGCAGTACTGTGGTGTTCAGGCCGCGTCTGTCTTTCCGTCCATTGAAGACGCGATGAGTCTCCAAGACGTCCAGAGCAAGTGTGCGTGAAAGACGGCGTTTTGGCCCGTTCATTGGTCAAAGCAGACGTGATGGACGGACTCAGTATCTATGTGAGACGTCCCTGCGAGCAGTACTTGTACACGCTTGTACCTCAAAGCAGCTTCATCACCAGCTCATCGATGTGATGTGCATGAATTTGGATTTCTGTCAGATTCTGCAGCTGTTTCCTCTCGCTCAGTCTTCATTCTGTGGTCCAGCGATGTGATGGTTGTCTGCCGTCTGAGACTTTGTGGTCCCTTTCACTCTGAAGCGTCTCCACCTTCAGTATCTCAGGGTGTTCGAATCGAGCGGTTCTCGGCCTTTTTGACTTAAAACGCCTCGTGCCTGCTGGGACCAGCTCGCCGCCGTCAGTGGGTCAAACCAGTGATTTTTCTTCTTATATTTGAATATCTTTGTCAACCCTGGGCAGATTCAATTATCCAGCAGCTCAGCCTCTTCCTGGTCGTACGCCCACCAATCCGCTGCCAGTTTCAGACGAGTGAGAACATGAAACCCAACTTTATTTTCCAGAGGGACCAGCTGCTTGAGTACATATGCTGCTGTTCAGCAGCGCAGTGCTTCACACCATCACAGCCAGTGTGCCTGAGGCCAGCTCAGCCTTTTACTGGTGGAAACGAATCAGCTGAGCTCCTCCAAATACTCTCAAGTACTCTTAATTGTAGACTGTCTTTCTTGCTGTGGATGCCATCATCAGCTTCCCTCGTGTGTTTGTGGTTGTTGCTTATTATAAGTACAAATATGTAAAATCCTCAGAAACAGATCCGTAAATGATTACGTATCTCCCCTTCAGGTTAAGATGGTTCTGTCAGCTGGAAGATTAAAGCGAGTTTGCCGTCACTTGTCAGATTTGACTGCTGGTAATCCGTTGATGTATTCATTCACTCCACAGCGACGCTGTCTGTTTCCTCGGTCTCTGCTGCAGCGGCCGACTGCGCTGCCGTCCTTCAGTATCGATCTGAGCGTCCTGGGCTGCCAGATTGCTTTCAGCAGCCGTCGCCTCCTCCTGTCATGAAGGAAAAGCTGCACAGATTTCAGCCTGTTTTAGTGGTCAAAACGAAGAGGGATCTCTGATGGCAGCGGGGCCGGCGTGCTGTCGCTGTCACGCTCAGAGTGCACCATCTGGATTGATGGGGAATGATGTTTTTATTGATAAGTGGGAGAATAAACCTTCCTCTCTTTCTCTGCCTTTTCTCAATTTCTGTGGGCAACTGAAGTGCTGACAGAGTCAACAGTTTGCTGTTTATTGGGAGCTATGTCCCCGCTCTGCCTCTCCTATTGGCTGCCTTTTCCTCTCGCTATCTCCTTCTCTCTCTCACATACACACCTGAAAGGGCACCAGCAGGACTAATTATGGACCAACAATAACTCCCCCCCCAGCACCGCTCCGCTCCCGGCTGCGTAACAAATTCATTGGCACATCGCTGCCACTACTGTAAATCAAGCTGACAGACTCGGAGGTGAGCTGCTGAATACAATTATGTGCCATGTGCTTGTGCCGCAACTTGTACTCGCACAGGAGTAAACAGGCTATCCAGTTGTTAGATGTCCACATCCATCTCCACAGCGGACTGTTTGATGTTCAGAGGGGGACCACAGGTGGGGGACGGTAACAGCAGAAGGGCTGCCAGATATTGGAGGCTGGGGGGCGGGGACAGGCGATTTGAGCGGGGGACCACTGGTGGGAGATGGGGTAGACAGAATGGCTGGATATATTAAACAGAAGGAAATGTGTACTGAGGGTATTGTCCAGATATGAGGACGGCAGCTGGGGTGAGATGACGCATGAGCTTTGAAGGGCTGAGAGCTGACAGCGTTTGGATCCAGGGCGTGGAGGATGAAAGTGCGTCGTGTTTGTTGTTGGACTTTAAAGTTAGCGTCAGTGGTCTGTGTACGTAACTGATGCAGCTTCTGGGACAAAACTTCCCTCACCTTCAAAGAGCACTCTGAACAACTGCAGTAGGTCGGTGCTGAACGATGTATGTGGTAAGACGGAAAGCTCTGATTGGTCATTGTCCAACGTGTCGTCTGCAGCTTCACGTTTGTGTTTATCGTCATCACTGCGATCTCAGGATAACTAAGTACTGCAGTCGAAATGATATTTTTTAATCGTACTTGTTGGCACTCAGGCGTTACAATGACAGAATGTACTGCAGTTAGGATGCAGTTGAGACCTGAAGAGGAGAAATGTTGTCTACAAGTCATCTACCCTTCGACCCTGACGGCTGCAGTCAGATCCTGTCTGCTCAGGACGGGCGACAGAGGCTGGGGGACGTGATTGACAGCTGGCAGATGAAAAAAAACACATCACATGCAACTTGTCTCAGTGCTGTGGACACAGATAAGGCTCCTGAGGGCCACAGGCTTGCTTTAGAAAACCAGGCACCCTGATCGTTTGCATTAAACAGAATGTGTGACACTTCACTGATTCATGATTGATTATGTATTAGAGCGCGGGTTTAATGACGTGTCTGCAGAGGGATTCAGTGTCTCGCTGCAGGACGCTGAAGCAGGTCTGGTGCTCAGCTGTCCCGTCATTCAAGTCAGTTTTATTTTTGAGCGTGTCATCTGCGTCGGTCGGATCCATAAATTATTGCCCATTTGTCATTCAGGTTAAGATGCTGCTGTCAGGCTGGGGGGTAAAAACAGCGCGCTGACTGTTGGTCATCCTGATGATCTGTCCATTCAGGCAGTCTCTGCTGCACCAGCTGACGTCCTTCAGTATCGATCTGAATCATATTCAGTGTCCTCCTTGAGACTGAAGCTGATTTGAGAACAGGCTAAAGAGCAGTGATGAATGAAACCAGGAGCATGTCGAGCATAAAGCAGATGACGACTGATGGCAGTGCTTTGAATCCTGGTAAGAAACATGTTACAGATCCAACAGCCACTGCATGTTCACAGCACACCTGTTGACAGGTAAACCAACAGGTCTTCCTTCCTTTTTCCTGTGGTGATGGTGCTGATTCGACATGCGACAGGCGAGAGACACCAGAGTCTTTCTGGTGCCAATAAAATGTCCAAATCGAAGAAAAAACGTGACTCAAAATGAATGGATTTCCTTTTTTTTGGGCTTGTGCTGTTTTTCGGATGGTATCTTGAGAGACTTTAGTTCCACAGGTGAACAGAAAGGTGTGCGGCTGCAGGTGAGTGGTGGTCACAGACCTGAAGACAGAGGCCCTGATGAGGAGTTGACATGGTGTGCAGGGACTTGGCCCAGGACGGCCAGGCAGCAGTGTGGGGGCGGTGTACTGTACGATGCTGTACTGGAATGTGTTTGTGGAGATTATTAAAGAGCCATATATTCTGCTGCAGCCCCTCAGGGCCTGCTCTTACCGGCTGATCTCCACACTGGCAGACGGGTAATGAAACAGGCCTCGCTGGAGATTCATCACTGTGGAGAGACGTTCCTCTCCCTCTCCTCCTCCCACTCCTCTCTCTCCGTTTTTTCTTTTTTTCTCTCTCAGTTTTGGTCTGTTGAATGTGAACCTCTGGTTCAAACACAGCATACATGAACCACATCTTGTCAGCCTTCTGTCCTGACATCGTGGCTGTTTGGTCTTTGCTGTCAGTTTCTGCTCTTCTAACACAACCGCACAGATTTAATGGGAGTTTGAGGCCGTCTGGTCTGGTCTGTTCTCCCACTAGCGACTGAGCTAACTAGTTAAAGACCAAGCGAGCTGAGTACGTTCAGTCTTCTAAGCTCAGAGTATGTCAGCAGAGCCTCCGACGTCGCAAACTACGCATAATCAACCACATGTTGCAGGCGCTGAATCACTGGCTCTGTAGCAGGTTAGCTGATAGCAGATTAGCTTGTTAGTGGGAGGGCTGACTCACGGTTTAGATTTGATGACGTGCCCTAGGGTCTGTCAAAAGTGGATGATGACATGTCCATCAGACGGACATTGGCAGATTTTCTGAGGACAGCACTTAAAAAATATGAGCTGCATTTAGTTTTTTAGCATTCAGTTTGAAAGCAGGGACAGATTCAGATTAGGGGAATCACAGGAGAAACTCAGCTGGGATTCAGGCCTGGGGGGTACATCTGCGTCCAGAGGTGTTGAAGGTGACCCCCCAGCAGTGAGAGGCACACAGCTAATGGCTTGTTGATATGAAAAGGTAGACCGGAGGGGTTCAAAGGGAATAAGTTTGGCATGGGGCAACAAAAAGCTGAGAGGAGGGAAACTTTTTTTGCCAACACACAGGATTTGCCCGAGGGTTGTATTTCCTCTCCTCCATCAGTTCCAGAGCTCATAATCCCAGGTTTGAGGACGAGCAATGTGGACTAAAAGTGAAATTTCAGGCAAGAAAATAAGTTTCATGTATGAAATTGGAAGAGCTGATGAGGTGCCGAAAGCGTGTTATGTATTCAGGTGAGCACCTCTGTCGAGACCTGGCTGGAAATGTTAGTGAACAGGACGGATGGAACGAGCCGGAGGGATTTGTGGGTGAAGGGAGGAGAATATCGCTGCTGTGGGACGGGATTTCAGGAGACTGAAAGAAGTGGCTAATGGGAAACACAGAAGTAATTGTCTTTGGCAGATTTTTATTGGACTGTGTGCCAATAAAGCTCAATAAATTCAATGGAATTGGAGGGAGAACGGCGGTCGAGACGGCAAGAGGTGATGGAAGAGGAAGAGATATAGATGGACGAGTGGAAAGGAAAGAGGAAGAGAGACAGAAACCGTCGCACTACAGGGATCAATTACCAGGAAGTGTGAGTTATGGTATTTGCTGCACCGAGTGCCATGTGGCTTTATTGCACTGGGACAGTGTTTGGAGAAAGAGGGATTATTAACCACACAAAAGAGAGAAAGTGAGGAAGGAAAGCTGACAGAGAGTCAGAAAAGCATCGAAAGGAGGAGTGAGGTGGAGAGTTTGGAAAGAAAAGAGAGAGAGGGGCCGGAAAAAAGAAAACCTTGAGGCTCTCTCCTCGCTCCTCCACTCCCTCCATTTCTGCTTGTCTTGCACTTTCAAGCGTGGAGCCCATTAAAGTGGATGACAGTGTAACTCACCCCTGATAATCAACAGAGGGAGAGAGAGAGCAGGCAGAGACCCCCGGCCTCGTTTATTATCTTAGATTTTTCTATTGAATCTGACTGCGCTGCAATGTCTCAACGTGGGGAGGAGGTGCAAAGGAAGTCATTCACACACTGAAGACTCGACGCGTGTGGACGAGGACGCGACAAGTGAGCTTTACAGTTAATGAAAGAAGAAGAAGAAAGAAAAGTCAAATCAGACCTGTTACAAATAACAGACCTAAATAATGCAAATACAGGCAATGAACAGCAGACTTACGGATGCTGTGGATTTGACAGAAACATGAGTCATGTTAAGCTTTTGGGTTACTAATGAAATCATGATATATGATGACAGCTGTAGAATATAGAGGGAGAAAGTCAGAAAATGCCGGGTTAGACGTGACATCGTGGTTATTATGGATTCTTTCTTTCAGCAGTCCAGAACCCTAAAACATTTCATTAAAGTGCTTGTAGACTGTTAACGTAGAGCCGTTTCTCCCCCTGTGCATGCACTGTGTCCTCCACCGCCCCCCCCTCTCTATCTGATGTTTAGTTCCCTCTGGCTGTCAGCATGTGTCTTCTGTAATCCTGCAGCCACCAGGACAAATCCCTCCACATTCATTGTGCTTAGCAAACAAAGAGGCAGTGAATTATAGTAAGTCAGCCAGTGGCTCGGCATGTTTCCACTGCTGCAGAGCTGTGAGCACTGGAAACAAACACACCTGTCAAGTGCTCCCAGCCCCCACTGACCCCCAGTTGGCTGGATGAAGTGCAGTAATGTGTTCTGCTGGGCTGGTGCAGGAAAGACAATGGCACCCTGCTGGGACATTATATTTAAAATAGCTCTAACGAGGAGAGGACAACAGCGCGGTCACTTTGTGGAGACAGGTCTTATCAGGACTGACACGTCTTCCTTTCAGACTTCAAGTGCTTAATATTTTCTTTTTTCGATTTTTCTTTGCAAGCACTTCATCCAAAAGCAAGATGTCTGAGTAGAGGCCATATGTGGCATTGCACTTGGTTTGGATGTTCATGGTCCCCAGACTGTGGCCCCCAGTGACCCCTGTGACCTCCTGACCTTTCCCTCAGTGCATCCATCAGCTCGGCTTTGCTCGACCAGCTCTGCTAAAACCAGTAGTTTAGACTTTCAGACACTTTTCATGATATTCATGTTCCCAAATCGACTATCTTTCATCTTCACCATCTCAACCGAATGTAAATGGTAAGAAAATTGATCATTTAACTAATTTTAGGAGGGAAAGAGAACAAGAGAACAGAGGATGACCCTAAGCGAAGGTTCAGCTCGGACGGTGACTCTGTGAACGCCGACACTCATGAGAGCTGTGAGTCGATGGGAGTTTGGAACAGGAAGGCCACTGAAGGCCATTAAATTACTCCACTCTGCTCCAAAGAAACAATAAAGGACAGATGGCAGAGGGGAGGGAAGACACAGGAAGAACCAAGAGAGACGGGAGCCACAAGAGAGAAGTTCAGAGATGGATAATGATGATGGAGAAAGAGGAAAGGAGGTAATGGTTGGAAGACATCCAGAAGGCATGGACGGGGACATGAAAGAGGAGGACAGAGGGACATCCAGAGGAGTCAGACCAGGAGAGGGACTCGACGTGTGATGTCGGGGGGTCCAGAGGTGGGTGAGGTCAGGCTTCGACCCCGCAGCGTCCCATAGTAATTGAAATTAGCCGGGGGGGCGGGGGGGGTTGGCCAGCGGGACTGGAGGAAACAGGCGACATGATAATCAATTTGAAGCTGGATCGGAAACATGAGCCACTGGGGGGGCCTCGTTCCTCCTACCAGGCCTCCAGATGGCCCCGGCCCCAACGCTGTGTGGGCCCTGTCAGAGCGTGTGTGTGTGTGTGTGTGTGTGTGTGTGTGTGTTTGAGAGACAATACCATCTGCCAGGAGTGCAAGGGGAGTTCAGCAGATGCATTTGCTGACACTGAGGGCACAGTAGGGTACAGGCAATATACGGTATGCACGAGTGTGTGTGTGTGTGTGTGTGTGTGTGTGTGTGTGTGTGTGTGTGTGTGTGTGTGTGTGTGTGTGTGTGTGTGTGTGTGTGTGTGTGTGTGTGTGTGTGTGTGTGTGTGTGTGTGTGTTTGTGTGTGTGTGTGTGTTGGGACTCCCACCATGATGTTGGTGGAGAAGAGAAATGGCTTCAGAGGTTTTATGAATAAAGGTGGTTAAACACTCGTCTTTAAAAACGTCCCTGGACTGTTGTTCATGTCTCAGGACAAAACACACACACACTCACACACTTCCAAATGTTGTCAAGAAAAACTAAAGAAGATTTCACAGATGAGAAATTAAGTCTGTTCCAGCTGCTGACCTGTTTCTCAGATATATTCAGACCCGATCTGAGGGAATAGTTTGGGAGAAATGTGCTGTTTTCATCCAGTCGGGTGGAGGAAGCGTTCATGTTGTTGTGTGAGTGGAGGACGCCGTCAGTCACCTGCTATGAAGCTCTGCTGATGTGGTTTGTGGAGCTGCCGCCGACTCGGATGTGAGCGTGTAGATCAGAGCAGAAGAGCGCAGAGGCCAAGTGCTCAATTAGCCTCACAAACAGCGAGTCCAGAAATCATTAAGGTCCTCTTTAAGATGAAAACATGGTCACAGACAGAAGAAGCTCTTCAGGCACTGAAGGCGGAGGAGGAGGGATAAAAGTACAGGAATGATGGTTTAAGATGCCGACCAGCGTCGACCTCAAAGGTGCTTCAATACTCTGGATATGTACTAATCCAACAACACAAGCTCAAGCAGAGGCTCGCTGCCTTTAAGTCCTCCTCCTCTCCCCCTGCCTTCATCCTTTCTGTACTCTTCTTCCTTCAGTAATGTTCTGTAATGTAGCTGCTGTCATTTTGACCAGATCGCTCTCAAAGGACGCAGAGCTTCTGTCTGTATGCTAACAGGTTTATGGTGAGCTTCGTGACCCAAAGGGCCAACGCAAAACACAGAGGCACTATTGATCAAATGAGGCAAATGATGGTGAGAGAGCCAGACATGAACACACAAACACAAAGCTCAGTCAGCTGCCCAGGGGACGACTGCAGGGCGAGGAGATGAGAGTCCGTCGATCTGTGGCAGCGGAGAAAGAACGAAACGTCTAAAAGTTCACGTCTCTGCACGCTGATCCAAAGAGACGAGACAGACAGAGGAAATAGGAGGCGGACACGAGGGCTGGGAAAGGGGAGAGATGCAGTAGGAGTGGAGGCGTCTGAGAGGTTTGAAGCGATGGAGAAAAGTTTTGGAGGGAAGCTCGGCTGCCAGCTGGTGAAGGAAAAGACAGGTAGACGACTCAGGACATGAACAGAGCGTCTCTGCGAAGCTTTCCTGTGATGCCATGTTGAAATGAACTCCAGGAAAAATAAATATTCATTATTTCTTCTCTTTACACGCCGTGCCACACTGCCTGCTGTGGCTGCAGGTACGATGGTGAAGCTCTCCTCTTCCTCATGTGTGAGCTATGAAGCATCTCAGACGTGTGTTCATGAGTGATGCTCATTTATGAGGGTTCAACGTTGAGATACCTGATGAGGGTCATTCAGGCCAGCCAGGTGTGTAAAGATGTAGTTTCTCAATTCCTTCACAATTTTATTTGAATTTGCACTTCAACACCAGGAGCTGTGATCCTTCCTCACCCCATCAAAATCGAGCCGCTGTCCCTCTCCAGACCTCGTCAATGCTACGCGCTGCAGTCGCTGCTTACATTCAGAGCTGTTTAGAATAAGTACGAACGAAGCAAGTGCAAAAACTGTAAATGAGTATGCAGACTGTTGGCAAGTGGCTTAATTAGACACGCAGGCTTCCATCCCCGAAATCACAATGCAGAGCAGCGTCCTGAGCTGCAGCAGTGCCGAGCGTAGCATTAGCTTTACAACCAGAGTCCATCTGCGTCTTAAACCGATGGAAAACAGCCTGAAGAGGCAGCGTGTGACCGGGTCAGCTCCAGAAAGATGATCAGATCAAACTCGAACATATTTGTAATTGAACATGATTGACACCATATGTTGTTGTTTGTGGATGCAGCATTGGAGCGTCGCTGCATGAGAGGCCGAGCGAGCCCTTTCTGTTCAGTCACACTGCCAAACATGTGTATTGTTTCGCCAAATACGCCTGCAGGCAGACAAAGGCGGGGTTAAGAGGAGGGAGCGGGGGCAGCTGGAGGGAACAGGTGAAACTCAGGTGAAACAGGTGACAAAGGGGAGTCAGTGGATGCTTTCCTTTCCTCAGAGGCTGCGTTCGTTCATCCAGAGCCTCCAGCAGAACGTCAGCCTCCTCCTGTCAGCTATTAAAACATCACTGGACCCTCAGCTCGTACCCCCCATTATGTTTCTGTGTCCCCTTTAATCTCCCCCAGCTTTTCTCTCCTCCCTCTCCTTGATGTGATGAATCTTATTAACACCATTTGCTATCACAACACACACACACACACTCACACACACACACACACTATCAGCAAGTCACTTTGTTGACATGCTCCTGCTGTTCTCCTCTGCTGCCTCCTCTGCCCCCCCACCACCACCACTTATGCACGTTTGTCACGCCAGTCTTCCCCCGTTTTAATTGGTGCTCGTTAGAGAGGAAAAAAATGCTGTTTTTGCTTCATTTTCACCAAAAAAATAGTAAGAGGAGGAGAAGTGTGTGGAAATGTTAATTGATAGTGGAACGAGGACAACGTGGGCAATTAGTGCAGGCTGACAGCTGACCAGGAGATTCTGATGACTACAGAGACTGTTCACACACACACACACACACACACACACACACACACACACACACACACACACACACACACACACACACACGTGTTAGCCAGCAGAGCAGCTGTTTGATTCAGGCCAAACAGGAAGTGAGACAAAGTTTAGCCGACGTGTTTTTCATATTACAGATACGCTTTAATTTAATCTCTGCAGCCACAGTGATGGCCTACATTTCCCATCATGCCTCATGGACTGAAAGTTTAAATGTGCTGTTTCATATTCCAAAGTGTTACTTTGTAACAGGAGTGTTTGTGATAGGTGTGTTGATGGTGGTTTAATGCCATCAAAGGTGCGACGTCGTTACCTGCTGACTTGCCTTTGCTAACGTTTGCTGTCATTAGCATCATAATCTTGATGACATCTGCTCATTTGACACCCTTTGCTCTGTCTTTCCTTTCTTCCTTCCTTCCTCCTTTCCTCATGTCCAGGTGAGCCCGCAGTGGCCAGAGAGAATAACTGCCTGAACGCCGCCAAGGCCTGCAACCTGAACGACACGTGTAAGAAGTACCGCTCGGCCTACATCAGCCCCTGCACCAGCCGCGTGTCCACCGCCGAAGTGTGCAACAAGAGGAAGTGCCACAAGGCCCTGCGGCAGTTCTTTGACAAGGCAAGGCGCTTCTGACACGAGCTTATCAAACCAGAGGAGAAAAGCAGTGCAAAGCAGACACACTGGAGGTTTTCCAAACGACTGATGTCTGATAAAAGTGGAATGTCCACCACAAAGGACGCGCTTCAGAAAGAAGAATGGTTTTGAAGTGGATAAGTTAGCGGGATCGTCACAATCACAATATAATAATCATGCAGCCTTTTTGTTCAGGGTTTGCTTCTCCAGCGCCGAGCTTTGACATTGATTCAGTCAACAAACACAAAAGATGTTTTCTCCGTCTGTAAATAACGATGTGAGACGTTGTAATTACAGCCAGGGTCCATGATGTCTCTTTGGAATAACTCAACGGGGACCAAAACATATGAATAGAGGAAAGCTGCTCTGTGAGGTTTTCTGTGCGTTACGTTCTTAATCGTGTTGTGATGTATAATTTTGTCTTCAGAGGACTCTGTGCGTGGACGGCCTGAAGCTTCTTCTTTATGACAGAGATAAAACTATGATGACAGTCTTCTTTTGTAGCTCGACTGCTGTTACGACCGTCTGCTGCTGAAGCTTCAGCGCCGTGCAGCGCTAACATCACAATCTGAACTTTTTGCATAATGATCTGTTGAATTCTCCACAGTGAGACGTTTACATGAGCTGAGAATGCTCGGCCATTTTCTGCTGTCAGCCATCATTAGCCATGTCTAATTCACACCTTTACCCGAGTTACCGGTCCAGGTAACGTCGACAAACGGGAGGAAACGCTCAGCGTCAAGACGCTGTGAAGCTGCAGGCGGTCTGGAAAAACTATTGAGAAACGAGTCAGCTGCACTTCAGCCTGACAGCAAAGTAACTCAAGCAAGTAATCAAATCAAACAACCGGGCTAGTTAATGCTACCTGTAACCGCTAACGGTCAAGGTCAAATTAAATTCAGTACATCAGTTAGCTAGCATTAGCCAACTAGTTTATTAGCTACCGCTAGCTGACAGTAGTTCACTAGCGCTAGCTCGCAGACTAATGTTATCTAGTCTGATGTTTTCTAGCCTCTAACGCGGTCACGGTTACCGGTCGACGTAACGACAACAAACGGGAGCATACGGTCACCGTCAGGTTCTGTGAAGCGACATCTCTACCGTAGATGTTGTGCTGTGATTGCTGTTGGAGTGAAGTAAGAGTTGTTGTTGTTGTTGTTGTCGTTGCCTCACAGGTTCCTCCGAAGCACAGCTACGGCATGTTGTTCTGCTCGTGCCCGCTCAGCGACCAGACGGCGTGTTCTGAACGCAGGCGTCAGACCATCGTCCCCGTCTGCTCCTACGAGGAAAAACAGAAACCCAACTGTCTGGAGCTGCAGGTCTCCTGCAAGACCAACTACATCTGCAGGTATGGAGCAGTTACTGCCATGTTTTCAGGAGTGATTGCACAGATGTAACGAGGTGACTGGACCGAGGACGAGGACGCCACGAGTTCTGATTGACACCTTAACCCGCAGGCCTAGAAGAAACCAGCAGCACGGCTTCTACACTGACGAGTAAAGGATCATTTTATGACATTCGCTTCCTGGATTGGTTCGTCCTCGTTAGCATAATGTCCAGTGTGCGCTCTGGGCGGTGATGCGATGTGTGTGTCTTATTAGACTGATTTTCAGACCAACTCCAGCCTAAAAGGTCATGTGGTAAAAATGTTCTTGGGTCGTCTTTTACCTCAGCGCACACTGTGCTAACTCTGCTGTTTGCTCTTTGAGGAGATGATGGAGCATGAAGTCACGTGAAGTGACAGCTAGCCTGCAGTGTACCATGCTGAAAAAAGGTGAAACACACCTGCAGCCTTGGTCACTTAAGAGGACGCTCACATAGCCTTTCGTGGACACACACACACACACACACACACACACACACACACACACACACACACACAGAAAGAGTGTTTCAGTGACGGACATCTGACATCATCCTCATTGGTGTGCGTGCGTGTGCGTGTGTGTGCGTGCGTGCTGCCATCTCGTGGCTCTCTGGGATTAAATGGAAGCATTAGGCCTCATAAACGAGCTCCATTTGGACCGTGGCCTCAGGTCTCCCTCCCTCTGTCCTCACCCTTTGTCTCCACTTAACAGCGAGACAGCAGTGACTTCAAGCTCGTTCCTGTCCCTCCGTCCGTCTCTGTCTTTTTTCCTTCTCTCTTCTTTCGCTCTCCATCTGTCAGACGTGCGCTCAGGGCTGAACAGCAGGTCTCTCTGCAGCTTCCTCCCAGTCCATTTGTCAGTTAGCACAGATAGATTAAAGCCATGCATTTCCACCAGCTCCCTCAGCGCATGTCAGGTGTGGCCTGCCAGACGGCTGTGATTAGATAGATCACGCTGTGAGTGCACGTGTGTGTGTGTGTGTGTGTGTGTGTGTGTGTGTGTGTGTGTGTGTGTGTGTGTGTGTGAGGAGGTTTTAACCCCTGAGAGAAGACACAGCCGCTGTAAACAAAGCAGGCTTTAAAACGTGAAATGCGTTCAACAGGTTCGTTCAGCCTCACAGATATAAGACATATCAGTGAGATCTCGTAGTGTGTTTAACTTTCATGGATCATAACACAGAATTAATCTGCAGACGCTCGATTTTAAGACGAGACCCCCCTTTTCTATGGATGTCAGGTTGACTCTGTAAGCTTTGTCTTTAGCCTCAACAGTCGCTGGGAGCACCTTTCGCTCTGTCGCCTAACTGAAAGGAGTGAAGCATAAAAAAAAAATCACTTTTCCATAAAAGGATTTGAGTCCAGACGTGACGTCAGAAGGTTTTGCTTTGTGTCAACGTGGTCGTACATCACACTCAATCCAACTTGAGCTGGCGAACGCTGGGAGTCCAGACTCCGTTTCAATTTCACATGCCAGTGCACCTGTGGCCAAGGTGTAAACAAACATTTATGAAGGCAGTAAACGAAACACTGCCATTAGCCTCGTTCATTCCAGGATATAAAGCAGCCGCAGCATACGTACGAGGGTCATCGTACTCCACTGAAGGCGGCCATTAAGAAGGCTAATTGCATAGAGAGAAATGACTTCCAGCGCTCGCTCGTTGGCCGGCCTTTTTGCTGCACATTCCAGTCACACTGGCCATCTGACTGTCTCAAATGAAATGTACTGGAGCTGTAATCACGTTTGGCTCTGAAGTGTGTTTCTGTGTGTGTGTGTGTGTGTGTGTGTGTGTGTGTGTGTGTGTGTGTGTGTGTGTGTGTGTGTGTGTGTGTGTGTGTGTGTGTGTGTGTGTGTGTGTGTGTGCACGCTGCAGGTCACGACTGGCTGACTTCTTTGTCAACTGCCAGCCGGAGCCTCGCTCGCTGTCAGGGTGTCTGAAGGAGAACTACGCAGACTGCCTCCTCTCATACTCCGGCCTGATTGGTGAGTTCATATGTGCACTTGACTGTGATTGGTCAGCCCTGTCTCTGCGGTTACTCCAGGTCTCTGTGGACTGCTGTTAATCAAAGGATAATTCTGGTTTTTGGCTCTTTGTTTGGTTTCTGGTGCTCATTGTCAGGACTGACCAAAGTTAGTGCTGCGATCTGGAAACATAAAGTTTGAAGGAGCAAGAAACACGAGCAGTCAGATGATGACAGGTTTTAAACACACAAACAGCCGTTTCCTGGCGGGGCTTGATGGAGTCAACCGGCGCCTCAGCAGCAGGACCACTTGTTTGAAGGTGTGTCTAACTGATGACACGCTTGTTCTTTGGCGTTGTTTACGATCACGCTGTGGTTGTTAGAAGCCAGCTATGTGTCGTGATGGATTTTCAGGCTATTATTAGGATTTTTCTTAGCATTTAACCCCTAAACTCCACCGGGCACGCAGCGTTCGCTTTCCGTCCAACAGAGCTGATGGCTGCTGGTCTACAGTCCATCCAATTCCACCAGACGCGTTCAGAAGCGCCTCTTAGCTCTGCTCTATGGAGAATACTGAAGTCAAAGTCCAGTCAAAATACAGGAACAGTGTAGATTTTCAAAATAAAACACCTGTGCAGACTCCCGCTTGTGCATTAACAATAAACACAGTTTTTAAGAAGAAAAGAAAAAAAGCCGTTTAACCATGAAGCCAAAAATATCACAAATATCAAGGAAAAATGACCAAATCAGCAAAATCTGAGCAAGTGAACAGATTCAGGCAAAAGCTGAGGATGGAAGAAAAACACTTCACAGACTTGCCCGGTGGGATCTGAGGGCGAAACCAGCTGCTCAACAAACAGAGACAGCATGATTGAAACTGACCTTTTCTATGTCTGGGTTAATTCATTTAACATGTCCAACATCAGTGCAGATCAACAGATTGACTGTTCAGACACATTATCTAAAGCACTTTATTACAGGTGGAACCAAAAGTGATCAAATGTGTATAAAAGTATGAATTGCAGTACTGAAGTACTGAAACATGTACTTCTGACTGTGTCCCAGCTGCCTCCTGGTGAGCGCTGGTGTGCAGATCAAACCAAGGACGTGTATGGAAATGCTTTAAACCAGACAACCGTTCATGCAGACTGTTTCATGTGGAGGTAACTGAAAGTGAGAGCTCTTTGACATGTGAGCTCGTACGGTGGCTCAGAGGTGAAGCAGGAAGTGGGTCTGACCTGACTGCTCGTGTTTCTTGAACTGCTGGACTTTTAGCACAGAACTGGGGGAAACTATGAAATGAAGTTGTAATTCCTGCTGTAGTGACCCCAGTCTCACTGTGTGGACCGGCCAAACTGTCCTCACAATGTCCTCACCCCAGCAGTGAGCTGTGCAGAATCGGTCCTCACAAGTCAGTAAACACACTGTCCACACGGCGCCAATTCATTCTGCCTCCTGCAAAACAAAAAGGGCCGCTGGAGCGCCGCCAGCACGAGGGAACAATCCATTGGGGGAGTGAGAAATCACTGACTGAAGCTATTTACTTTCCTCAGCCAGAGAAAGCCTATTCTTCACCCCGGCCTCTCTGCATTCTGCTTCCTGCAGAGACTGCACTGCGTTACTGGGGTGGGGGCAAATGTACCACCCACTGAACTTTGTTATTATGGCTTTATGATTTAACACAGGAGCAGGATGATGACGAGTCTTAAAGGGTCTGAATGTTCTTTACCTGGTGACAGCGTGCTGGGCTTCTTGATAATAATGAATCCTCGTTGATGGATGAATGTCTTCCTAAAGCAACAGCTGAGTGAACCGTGTTCCATCCACCTGCTGCAGGTACCGTGATGACTCCCAACTACCTGCGCTCACCCAAAATAAGCGTCTCTCCATACTGCGACTGCAGCGACAGCGGCAACAACAAGGACGAGTGTGACAAGTTCACCGAGTTCTTCACGGAGAACACCTGCCTCCGTGAGTGAGCCCTCTGCTCCCATAGCTGCTTTCTTCTTCTACCCTTTCCTTTGTTCCCGCTCTCATCTGTTTTTATCTCTCCTGCTCTCTCTCTTTCGATTTCCTGCACTCTTTCCTGCGCTGCTGTTTTATCCTCTTTTCTTTGCGATTTCTCCTCCTAACCAAATATATCCTGCTGCCATGTGTGCATTGTTACCCCTCTGCATTATAGAGAAAGCACTCAGTGTGTGTGTGTGTGTGTGTGTGTGTGTGTGTGTGTGTGTGTGTGTGTGTGTGTGTGTGTGTGTGTGTGTGTGTGTGTGTGTGTGTGTGTGTGTGTGTGTGTGTGTGTGTGTGTGTGAGTGCGTGCGTGCGTGTGTGCGCTCCTGCTCCAGATCTTTGACAGGAAGGAGCTTTTTCATCCAGCCCTCTTACACAACAACTTTAATTAACAGCCCCCCTCACACACACACACACACACACACACACACACGCGCACACACACACGCGCACACACACACACACGTATAAACACACCTATTTCCAACAACGATGAATGCGTTGCAGGACCTTCGTGGCGCGCTGGCAGATGAAAGCCGGCTGGTTGTGTAATCAGAGCTGATTTTGTTTTGCTCCGCTCGCCGTGCGTTTGCATGTCATGTGACTCCTCATTGGTTCCTGTCCTCAGGTTAGGACACGGGGTCACAAACAGACTGTTTAGCTGCATGAACGTCTGTAATCACACACGCTTCCAGGATGTTTACTCAAATCTCGTTAGTTGATTGGATGCAAACAGATTCAGTTTGAGATCTTTGGACCTTTGTTACCATTAAATCCTTCACAGATTATCAGATTTATCTTCATCCCCGCTGATTAGCTAATGAAACAGAGTGATCCTAACATGAATTACCATATTAGTGTCAGGGACAGAAAAGGAGGAATACATCTGAGAGCTCTTACTGTCACAGGCTGAAGTACAAAGTGTGGCGGTTTGGGTTCAGTCTCAGCCGACGGTTCGTCATGGATCAGGTTTCAGGTTGGTGAAAGCTGAATCTTCTATCTGCTCTTTTTATTGGCAAAAACAAAATCCAGGTTTCAAACCTGTTATTTTATCCAGTGCTTGATTTCTCCTTCCACTGGTTGACATGATGCTGCCAAGCAAAGATCATGTATGAGGAAGAAGGTGCAGCTGCGTCATTAATGAATCAATAAGCACTCGATTGAGGAGGCGATCGATGGCACGGCACCTGTGTGAAGCAGTCGCAGTGTTCCTAAACAGGCGCCTGGGCTAAGAATGTGCGTTGAAAATAATGAGCCGTAGTCACAATAAGGGATGGGAGTGGGCGTCAGGATGACAGATTCCAGATGAGAAAACAGCGAAGAGATGCAGCCTCGCTCTCAGCGACTCGTCTCTCCTTCACTCTCATTTGTCTTCTTCTCTTCTATTATCTCTCTCCTCCCTCCTCCTGTTTTCTCTGCTCTGTTGTCTTTTTACCAGTCAGGGTTAACAAGGTCGGTCTGCTGGAGATAATAAGGGCTGCCGCAGTGTGTGTGTGTGTGTGTGTGTGTGTGTGTGTGTGTGTGTGTGTGCGTGTGTGCGTGTGTGCGTGTGTGCGTGTGTGCGTGTGTGCGTGTGTGTGTGTGTGTGTGTGTGCGTGTGCGTGTGTGTGAGGTGTGCATCATCTTTGCTTCTGCATGTTTGAATGATTGTATATGTGTGTGTTGGAGTGTTTCAGTGTGAGGTTTGGCAGATTAAACTGGGTTAATGTAGGTTAAAACCTGTATACACACACACACACACACACACACACACACATGTATATGTGCCTGTGTGTGTGAGTGTTATTTGCTTTTATTGAGTGTAGAGCTAAGCGAGGGGCAAAGTGAGGGAATATGCCGCCTGTGAGTTTTCATTATTAGTCTCAGTGCTCTCCTCTCTCACGCTTCCTTCGCTGCTTACTTACAGTACAGGACCATTACAGCCCCTTCCTTCACTTCCTCCCCCCTCGTGCTTCACCTCACTTCTTTCGGCTCATCCCTTCCCTTCGTCTCCGTGTCTCCCTCCTTTCACGCCCCCCCTCTTTCTGCTCTCATTAAGTTTGCTCAGCAGTAACTGGAACTGACAACTCTGAGGATCCTGACACACGCCGGCTACAGGGTCATGACTAGAGAGAAACTACGAGAGAGGGAGAAGGGGAAGAGACAGAGAGAGAGAATATGGACAGACTGAGAGAGAGAGAGAGATGGGGAGAGAGAGGGGGAGAGAGAGGGGAGAGATGGGGGGGGCACTCTCTGCTCTCCGCCTGCACTGGGATGCTTTATTGTTCAGGGATGAAGGAGCGTAGTCTGGGCTGAACGCCTGCCTCTTCTTCCTCTGCAGTCGTGGCAGACACATATTTGAATATACAGGTTTTCTCCACCTCTTGACTCCTTAAATAAATCTTTACTCATCATGTTACATGTGTGCTGGTTACGACCACCAGGTAAAAAGTGTTATTTCCCTGTTCTGAGTCCTTTTCTGAGGCTTTCAGAGGTGCAGATATCCAGTGAGTCCAAAGAAAAGCCTGTTTTCTCTTCTTACGACTCCCCAGAGTTATCTCGTGACCCCTCGGCGGGGTCTCCACCCCCAGGTTTGAAGCCACTGCTTTAATATTCTGAAGAACAACACTGGAGCTTTAATGTATTCAAAGCCTTTCCAGCGTGATGCCTCCCTACTTCCGAAATATGTACCGAGTATGCAAAGGTCACACCGTCCAACACGATCACAATTCTAGTATTACAGCAAACTCTGCGGAGGGATGGAGCGGTAATGTAGACGTCTGCGAGAGGCGAGCTCACGCTGCCTCCACAGATATCTGCTGCAGAGGGAAGATGATAGCGCCTGCTCAGAGTGCTGTTTGCCTGAGCAAGGGTTAAATGAGTATTTAGTGCTCTAAGGACGTCTGCGCTCGTGTGTTTTCATCTCTCTGACGACCAGCTGGAGTTTAAAAGTCAGGCTTTCTTTGAAGCGTTCGGTCTGCTCACAGCTTCTTTTCAAAGGACAATCACAGTTATGTTTCCTAATGTGGTTCCAGGTCAGATGTGTTGGTGATGGTTTGCTTGCAGCAGCTTGCAGTCAGTGCAGGTTTAGTAACATTAATGAGACGCTTTTATTCCAGCGCGACACTTCCTTCCTGCTCCGTACCTTCAGTCTGTGGCTTGTTTGCCTTTAAACCATCTCTGACTGACATCATGCAGCCATGACATATTGTCCTGTATGTCACAGTTTGTTCGGTTGTGAATTGTTTTTATGTGAGCTGAGTAAACAGAAGCAGAGGTGCCGTTAACTGACTCTGTTCAGGAAGGAAGAAGCTCCACGTCGGTGGGACTGTCGTTCAGGTACTCTCAGAGAGTACAGCTCTACCTCACATGAATACTTGTACTTCTTGCATGTTTGGGGTTTGTCCCGCTGATAGCATGTGTTCATTTCAGCTGCTGTGTGGATGAATTTTCAGTCACAGTGAATCATCGTCACGTTTGAGTTCGAGCATCCAGGAGCTTTAAGCCTGCTCTTAAGATTAGAAACCAGTTAAGTGAAAGATGATTTTCTGTTTCGCAGAGCTGGTGATCAAACGCTGTGATATCAAAAGTATCTTATGGTATACAAAGAAAATAAAATGCATATGCAGTGTAATTGGATTTGCAGGAACACATGCTTTTAGAGAGGATTTGTTTTGTAGTTTTGGATTGATTTTTAATCTCCAAACAAACTTAGAAGTGGTATTTGAAGAGTTTCTGTAATGCAAACCCTCACTGCCACCTCGCCAAGTGAAGTTCACCTGACTGGGAGTAATGGGAGGAGTGTGAGACGCAGGCAGCAGCGGCAGAGAGACCCGTCGACACTATTTTACATTGTAATTTCATAGAAAACATGAATTAAGTACAGTGAGCGCACAGCCCCATGAGGCTTAATTTAAATGCGAACTTCTTCACATCCGGTCACTGTGAGCGCCGTTAGGCCTGCCGGTGAAGAGACAGAGGAGCCCATCAACACTTACAATACGCTCATCAGCCTTCTGCTGCCTCGGCACAAAGCCAGCAGCCACACAAACACACACACAGGCAGAAATCAAATATGCACATGCACACTCATGAGCAAAGATGCAGGAATCAGGGCTGCAG
The DNA here is from genome assembly GCF_039877785.1 of Chaetodon trifascialis. Classification (NCBI taxonomy): domain Eukaryota; kingdom Metazoa; phylum Chordata; class Actinopteri; order Chaetodontiformes; family Chaetodontidae; genus Chaetodon; species Chaetodon trifascialis. The sequence continues at coordinate 26,810,542 of NC_092068.1, read as the reverse complement.
GATGTCGACAAAATGACTTATTTTGTGCTGATTGTTGCATCTCAGCCGTCATTACTTCCTCAAGACTGAGGAAAAGTGTTAAAGAAAGATTTGGAGGGACTGAAATAAGGAATCTTCTTAGGAATTAAGTTTTGTTCCAACGGCCAGTTTATCTCAGGCTTGTCCCATAAAATGTGCCGCCCTAATCCCCCCCCCACACACACACACACACACACACAGGAAACACTTACTTATGCTTGTGTACGTACACATACACACATTAAGACATTTCTATTTTTGCTTCAGTGCGTCTTTGTTAACGTTCCTTTGTGAATTGTTTGGCTGTTTTTCATTGTGAGAGACAGACAGAAAGTCTTTCCATCTTCTGGGACGTCTGGTTTCACCAGAGGTCGATTCAGCAGAGCAGATGAGGTGCGGGAGTCTCCGGCACGTCTTAGTTCAAGATTAATAGTCACGTTTATTAAATGTGCGCAGTGGAACTAACTGAAAGGTTCTTTCTAGGTCAGGATGAGTTTAAGCAGGAGCCTCCTCCACAGAGGGGAGGAGGGTGAGAGCGCGCTGCGTACAGTAAAAAGTGTTTAACTGTCCAAACACAGCCCAGTCCAGCCCAGGACGTCTCGACGCGCACACTAATGTCCACATGTCTTTTCCTGGTTTCACCTGGTTCAGCTGTCAGAAAACGCTCCAGCCAAGATAACCTTAGTTTACTGCTCAGAGAAATCCTCCATATTGGAATGGCTGGAAGTCAAACTGCTGAGGACACTGAGGGTAATCCTGACCTGCTGAGACGCCAAACACACCCCGAGAATCCCCCAGTTCCTCTTACTGAAGGCAATATGTAGAAGTAGGTCAGCAGCATTCAGGGAACGCTGCCATAAGGAGGCGGAGGAAGGTCATCCGTCTCAGCATTCAGCATCTGGAGGACGAGCGCTGCCAGTGCTGCCGCAGGTACCCCCCCCCCCCCCCCCCCCCCCCCCGAGCAGCTTCAGAGTTGCAGGATGCCACAGTGTGGACCTGCTGTCTGTGGTTAACCTCTGGTTGAGTTTTGGTGGATAGCCTTAGAGGAAGCATTGAAGTCAGTGACTTAGAGAAGCTGCTATTGGATGTTTCCTTTAGAGGCTCGATGCTCTCCACAAGCAGACCAGTTCAAGTCACGCTGACATGAGTTATTCAGGCGGCTCTTCAAATATATATAAAAGGCAGCATCTCATGTTGTGATACACCTTTGAATGAGTGCTTATTATTCAACTGTAGGGCTTGTTTCAGGTGTGTAGAGCACCTGCACAGAGGGAGGAAGAGGAAGGAACGACTGATGAGCTCCTGTCTGAGCAAAGCTGCTCTGGAAACGATGACCAGATAAACGCAGCTCGTGTTGGCAGGTTCTCATTTATTGATTGTTCACTTTGGACGCATGAGCTCAGAGCTTCCCAAACCATAAAACATATCTGAAATGTATTTATTCCATGATTAAAGTCATGTGTGCTGAGTGTAAGGTGAACTTTCTCATCACATCATAAAGATGCTCACAGAAAAGGTTCATGCAATCTTCTTCTAAACACACATTTTGCATCTGCAATTTATATTCATTTGACAATACGACAGTTTTTTTATATATCTGTATATATACAGAGTATGAATATATGCCTGGCATCATGCAGACACGGCCGTGTGTTTGTGCACATGTATGTATGAATGTTTCAGTGAGGTTAAGAGCTGTATGCAGATCAGCTCTGCCTGCCTTTTCTCCACTGTCAGGGTCATAATTCACTGTTGGACGGAAGAATATCATTACGTTCAAACAGGCGCTCTGTGAGGCTCAGCTTTCCTCTGAAGTGTGTGTGCGTGCGTGCGTGCGTGCGTGCGTGCGTGCGTGCGTGCGTGCGTGCGTGCGTGCGTGCGTGCGTGCGTGCGTGCGTGCGTGTCTTTTACATCAAAGCCATATAAGGCTATTAATAGGGCCACTAATGGACTCTAATGGTAAATAGCCACATCAGCACTCAGGTTTTTGACTGTGTGGTGAATTTATAATGGAGGGAAGTGATAACAAAGCTTAAGTACCTTCTAACTCACCTCTAATTGTGGTTTAGGCCGCTGCAACATAAAGCTTTATTTTAACGTGGGGACTAACAAGCGTTTGATTCACGATCAGATCCGCTCGGTGCTGAGGTGACTTGAAATTACAGCGTGGTGTCTCTGGTGCAGCAAACTAATTATTTAGCAGCTCAGCAGGTCTCAAAGTCAGAGGTGGAGGAGTCGCTTCAGCCTGTCACCTGGTTTAAATCACGACAGGTGACACAGACAGTGAGCTCACCTGCAGTTCATTATGACTTAGCAGCAGCTTGTTGTTGTTTTCTTGTTTACTGTGCGGGCGGTTCTCAGTTGATCAGTCCTGACTTTACCTCTGTAGGTAACGCCATCCAGGCCTTTGGGAACGGGACAGATGTGGGGGTGTGGCAGCCGATGTCCCCCGTCCAGACCACCACCTCCACCACCACCCCCTACCAGAGGAACCGCGAACGCAACCCCAACACCATCGACAACCACATCAACACGGACACTGGCATCTACCACTTCTGTGGCAGCCTTCAGGTGAGACATGCGCACACACACACACACGTGCACACACACACGTGCACACACACACGTGCACACACACACGTGCACACACACAGCTTTGGATCCACAGGATGGTGTGTTTGGGGGCTCATGAGTTGCACAGATCGAATCCCGTGGCATGAGAACATCTCTCTGTGAGGAATAAAACTTTTCCAGATGGATCCAGTCTCTGATCTTTCTGTCCTTTCACATCAGTCTCACTGTCCACACATCGACAGCGTCCACTCATTTCCAGTTTGTTGGTCTGCGTCTGTCGCCTCTTCGTCCTCTGGCTCGTATCGTCACAGCAGGTCATGTTAAGATGAATCAGGTGCTGTAAAAAGTGGAACCTTTAGCAGCTGAAGAGAGAGAGGGGCTTCGTCCAGTGCTGGTGGAGACCAAAGCAGAGCTAAAAGAGGAGTGACTGCCCTCTGCTGGTTGGGCTGTGTAAGGATTTGAGCTTGTAATGAGAATCTGACTGCAGCAAAGTGTTGGTTCGTTTCTAAAACTGAAGCCATCTTTCTCTTTTGGCATCGACGTGTTAGTCACTGTGATGGATTCACCCTCCTCTTGTTTTCTCTTTTTTTTGCCGTTTGTTTGTCCTGATCTGGACTTCCTGGTGTGTCGGCTTGGCTGTGGACACGCTCGTGTGTATTGATCCATCTGTGTACCTGCCTGTGCCAGCCACACTGTGCCCAGTCAGACTCAGAGCTGTATTTGTCAGCTGGAGCTCTGCAGGAACCTCAGCTCTCTGGCTGATGAAACAGACGGATCACAGGCAGCAGCACTGAACGCCGGTGATGGGCTCCTTCTGGGTCAGGGAGGAAGTGGGGATAATATTGTCATTACCAGCAGAGCGATGGCATTGACTCCGGAGCCATTTCACAAATAATAATACTGCGACCCGATGAGGCGTCGTAAAATCACTGAAGTTATTTTTCACCCACGTTAAAAGCAAATCCCCCAGCAGTTTCAAGCTGAAGTGCACCTTCATCATTTCTCCTCGCTAACAACAGTCTTCACTCTAAACGTCACTTTTTATGTTGATGCTGCTGTTCTGTTTATGATGCTCTGCGCTGTCGTGGTGATCAGAGCAGAGTTTCTGAACTCTGTCTGTCTCTGTCCCGCCGTCCCCCCGTCCCCCCGTCCCCAGTCTGCAAACAGATGAGGCTCCACTCAGAAATAACAACATCCTCATTGCTTCAGTTTCTGACCCCGAACACTTCATAGCAGCGTTAATTGGCACTCAGGGGCAGCAGAACAGCTCTGATACCGACGTATTGAACTGTTATGGAGAATGTGTCAGCAGACTGTTGCTCATTTCCACGTCCAGCACACACAGAGCGTCATTAGCGTTGACTGGACGCCGCTCTCAGGCTACGTGACAGATCCAAGCTGTTCTTTCTGCTCTGTTTTGGTCTCCACCCTCTCTTCAGGTAAAGCCTGACTCTTACCTGTTAGAGGAGGGACTTTCCTCACAAGGACGTGAGCTTTATGTCACTTTATTTGGTGCTGAGTTTATCAGAGCGGTTACAAACAAAAAGTCGTGAGCCGTAAAACCAAGCAACGAGTTTAAAGACGCTAAAACACACATCAGGTTTGTCACTTTAACCCCTTTCACGTGTACGAGATAAGCCCTGCGAGCTGTCCGTCATCAGGAGTGGATGGACGATGTGGGGAACAGGCACATGCCAAAGAAAAACAAACAAAATTAAGACCTTTAATTCATACTTTTGAGCATCAAAATCTAAAGTCACGCCATCACTCCCTGGGAACACCTCAGGGTTGGACTAAGACCTGGAGCATTCATCACATCCCATGAGCTTCTTCTGCAGTGGACATGTTAAATACATAGATACGACGACGGCCGCAGGGGAAATTTGAATACGCTAAGGTTATGCTAGCAAGGTTCAAAGTCAATAACGCCGTGTACGGTTGACAAACAGTAAATATGATTTGACAACATGTTTAGCAGCAACACGAGCTGTCGTCAGATCAATATCAGGTTTGCTTGAACACGATCGGCCGACCGCCGATGAAGAGCTGAGGCTGCGATGTAAGACGGGAGCAGTGCTCCTCCTGCTGTGTGCCTGACAGCGGCGTCCTGTGGCGTTCAGACGAGCCGCTGAAGTCTCTCCTTTAAATCAGCCTGTTTGTTTGTTAGCTTGTTGACGTGCTGCAGTAAACAGAGGCTTTGACTGCGTCCCTGTTGCTATGGTGACTCGTTTAAGACTGATAATCGCCAGCGCATTAATTTAGAACAACAAGCAGACGGTTTAACGGCAGCCACTTATCTGTCGTCGGGAAATAATGGACACCCTGCAGCCAATCACAATCGAGTGTTCAGCCAGGCCGTGGCGTAAACAGATGTCAGCTGATGCAGCTTTAAATGGAGAGTTATGGGCTTTGCTTTGCTCTTGTGTCTCTGACTTTATTTGTTATTTGTACCATCAGACAGCATAAAACAAACACAGTGTGAGAAACACTACCTTCACTCACCCTCCCACAGCTGAGAGCCAATCAGGGAGCGAGCGCACCTGGAGTCACCTGGTTCCCCTTTTACTCAGGTCTGGATCACATACCGTCCCTTTAACTTCACGTCCACGACTGTTTTCACAATAACAAGAGCAGAGCTTATAGTGCTGCCCCTTAACACACACACACACACACACACACACACACACACACACACACACACACACACACACACACACAGTCCACACTGATAATGAGCTGTGGTGGTGTACTGGTGCGGTTGTGCTGTTGGCTCTGCTCTGATCGCACGTCAAGTACAAGTTAATGAGAGAGTTGTGTTAAACCACTTTGCAGTGTGTGTGTGTGTGTGTGTGTGTGTGTGTGTGTGTTTATACTGGAGTGTGGTTGCATGCGTGTGTGCACGTGTGTGCGCGTGTGTGCGCAGCATCAGGCAGGCTCTGCTGTAATGACACACTCAGGGGACGGCCTGTGAGAAGATTCGCTGCGCTCTCCTCATTGATCTCTCTTTCACACACACACACACACACACACACGCAGAATAATAACCATTAACCAGTGACTCAGAACTTCTCCTCTTCCAGCAAATGACAGCCAACAACAGCGTTACACTCGCCTCCGTTTGAAAGGAAGGCATGAAAGAGCGGAGGGAGGAAGAGGAAGGTGTAAGCAGCTGAAAGCTCTTCGGCGTGAACCCAACTCACTTTGACTCGTTTGTGAAATGTTCAGACAACTCGAGGAAAGAGCTCCTGACGGCGAGCTTCACACTAGAGTAGAGGAGATGCACTTTATTATTGAGTCTTCCACACCTGAACTAAATCCTGTCGCTCTGACTCTTAAGAGGGATGCAGTGTCGGTCTGCAGTCGACGGTTCGGCCTGAACTGTCCTACAAACATGGACGCCTCTGCAGGCTCAGTCTCACTGACTTTGGTGACTTTTGTTCCGACACCACCAGCAGGTTGATATTTTTGGCCTCTGGTGAAATATCTTGACCACCATTTGGTGGATTTCCATGACCTTTGGTGCAGATATGAAGACCACCGAGAGGACGGTGATCCCTGACTTCTCCTCAGAGTTTCTGCTTCCTGTGAAAGATCTCATCATCTACTCGACTCACGGGCTCAAAGTGTGTGTCGAGGTTCCTACGTATTCATCCTGCTACCTGTGTAATGCTACGTGAACGTTAGCATGCTAACCATAAGCATATCACCTGCGTTACACACGTGTTAGCATGCCGACGTTAGCGCTCTGCTCAAAGCTCTGCAGCCACGCTGCCGGCTGCTCGGCTGTGTCTTCATGTGATGTGAACATGTGGCGTGTGAGAGGAAGCTTTCTTCATCCTCTTCCTCTTGGCCCTCTGGAGGAAATTAAAGCACTCGGAGGACCTTTTTCAACACGCAGCAGAGGTAGCCGAGCCCACAGCAACACCGCCACAGATAAAACAACACAAACACACACACACACACGTCAGCGCAGAGGCAAACACACGCACACACACAAGCACAGAGTGTGGCGGCCTCAGGCTCCATCAGCCTGCTCTTATGAATACAGCCGAGCAGAGCAGGCAGGAAGTGCCCTGGACACATATGGAAATGCTCCACATGCTAATGTGACTTTTCAGAGCAGGCAGGTATTAGGCAAATCCACAGCACGTGGACACAGAGCAGGAATGTATATTTGAATTTGTTGACGTCCAAATCTTTTTGAAATGGCAGTAAGCACCGGAGCTGTGTAGTATTATGGGATGCGTCTGGGTTATGCAAAGGTTTGTACGGTTTTCATTTGCATGTAATCACAAGCAGAGCTTCCGCAGTGACTGTGATCTAATTTAAAGGGTCAGTTCACCCAAAACACACGCCGCGGCGATGTCTGCCCATGCACACAGGTCACAGAGGACGTGACGCTGCAGCGATCGTGACACAGGTGAGTTTCCTCTCTTATCTAGAGAGAAGACGTCTAAAAATCAGCCTCCAAACTGCTGAATTCGTTAGTTTTAAATCACAGCGCAGTCATAACAGTGAAATGGGCACAGATGGAGCTCTGTTTCTAAATCTGCTTTTAAAATTCACATTCATGGAATCTAAATTTCCAAATGTGAAAAACTCAAAGTGCCCTGAGGACTTCAACCTCCAGCATCAAGCTGTGAGCGTTTATGACGGTGGTGATCTGTCAGTGTTTCTCTGAGGCCTAAAACACTCAGTGACGTCAGCTCCTTCTCTGTGAAACGTTTCTGAAACCACGCTCCAGTTCTTGGCTCGTACTTTTGTTTGGGTCTTTATGCAGAGGCCTGCGAACGCACCGTGATTTATAGACTTCATCCCCAACTTTTTCCCTTCAGTGCTGAAGCGAAGGTGTAATAACAGAATGCAGTTTCTCACTGTGTGTGTTACCACGCTGCATCCCAGACATCCCTATTCTTGGTCTGCATTCACATACTGTGCACGGGGCCATTTATTATTCTGTCACACCTACAGCCGGAGCGCACATGCACACACACACACACACACACACACACACACACACACACACACACACACACAAACACAAACACCCAGAAGCCAAAGCTGGAGTTACATTCACTTACAGCATCCGTCCTGACGCAGGTCGTTAGAGGCAGAGGAGGAAATCTTCTCTTCAGCCTCAAACTTCCCACAAAAACTCACAATCAGACGCTGAATCTTCCAAACGCAGAACAAACCTGTGTCCTGTGTTCGGGCTCTGATTACGACGCCTGCGCTGCGAATCAGCAAATCAGCTCGTCGTGGGTTTGCAATCAACACGTGGTAATCACTCTAAAGATCTACCTGAGAGAAGGCACAAAGGGAGAATGGTGATTAGAGGCGATGCGTCATCACGGAGCAAATGTCATGTTTGTTTGTGCCTTTGTCTTTTTTTCACGTCTTGATTGTGTTCATGTTTCCACGTGCAGTCACTAATAAGGTCACAGGTACAGATCGAGCTTCTCGTTCAGGTGCGCGACGCGTCTGAGGTGCGAGCTGAAAACGTTCGTTTCACTGAGAAGCTCTTAACTATAAAACACGTCCTCGTCCTCGTCCTCGTCCTCGTCCTCGTCCTCGTCCTCGTCCTCGTCCTCGACCTCATCCTCGTCCTCGTCAATTGCCAGTGATTTGTGACCACTGGACGGTCCAAGTCGACCTTTGTGGTCATGATGTGAAACGGCTCCAGTTTTCTTAGGTTCAGGCACCAGAGCTGCTTTGTTACTTACTGTTACATAAAAGATGTAAATTCAGTTCGTTCTGTAGGTTGAAACTCCAGCAGCAGTCTCCTGGGTGAAAGTCCTGTCTTTGTTTGACCCACCCGTCCACAACAAGTCCTCCAAATGAGGACATTCTTGCTCTTTATACTTCTTCCTTTGCTGCTGTCATAATAACTTCAGCCACTAGAGGCCGCTGCTGACAATAAACCGAAGCAGGGGTTGTAACACAGACGAGCTATGAGGCTGGAACTGGGACATGTCCTCCAGAATGCGTCCCGCCAGAGTCTAGAGGACATTAAGACAAAGTTTTAGCCGCCTGCTGAGACTCGGGGACCACCGAGCTCCACAGAGACTTCAGGACGCCGTCGAAGCGTCAGCCATCGCTGCCGTCACCAAGCAGCCTCTAACTAACTCTGTGTGTGTGTGTGTGTGTGTGTGTGTGTGTGTGTGTGTGCGTGCGTGTGTGTGTGTGTGTGTGTATGTGTTTGTGTGTTTGTGTGCGTGCGTGCGTGCGTGCGTGTGTGTGCGTGCGTGCGTGCGTGTGTGTGTGTGTGTGTGTGTTTTTGTGTGCGTGCGTGCGTGCGTGTGTGTGTGTGTTTGTGTGCGTGTGTGCGTGTGTGCGTGCGACAGCCACTGAATGATAAACGTGAGATGAAGTCGGAGTCTGGCTTTGACCGTCCCTCTGAGCTCAGCTCTCCTCCTCTGAGCAGAGACATCAGAGGCTTTGAAGTTGGACAGCGTCTCGCCGTGAACGCTCCGAGGTCGTCGTGTTTCAGCTTCACGACCACGTCAGGAAAATCAGGCGCTCGCTCAGCGTCTGAAGGCTGACGATGGCAGACCCAGTGAGAAGGTTCCCGTTGGTCCGGCTGTGAAGTTGTGAATGAGTGAACGTTGAATTTACAACAAAGACACCAACATGAATCTTTTCTGTCTGTTTCAGGCTCAGAAGTTAAAGTCAAACTCGACTGTGGACGGCGTCTTCTGCGTGGTAAGTTTGTCCATTTTGTGAAATTCAGGATCATCATGAGACGAGGAAGAAAATGAAAATGTGTTTGTTTTAATAAGAGACGCTGTTTTTGAAACCCGCCGTCAGTCAGATTCAGATCCAGCAGAGTTACAGCGAAACACAAGCCTCCGACAGAAAGCTCACGTTTCAGCCGCGCCAGCTGATCTCAGCACAGCGCGGACGCGATGTCTTCAGTGACATCACAGAGTCCATTTCACCATTTCATCTCTGAAAACGACTTCATTCATGACCACAAGCAGCTGGCCGTCACATAACCACAAGCCGTGACGCGACCTCGCTGCTGGAGGTCTGCGGCCTCCTCAGTCCTTCCCGCCTCCTCTGTAAACTGGCGCTCTTTGCAGCTCCTTTGAGGCTGTTGCTTATCGGTGGCTTTTAAAGTTCACTGTAAATGTCAGTGTACAATAACAAGGCTCTGTTATGCACTGGACTGGCATTTCATAGAGGCAGGGACAGGTCCGGGGGACACGACCCAGCCGCCAGCTCGCTGCTTTATTAGCAAGCCAGAGACCTGCTGAAGCTGTGCATGCTACATACTCATGCATGGTGAGATACACACACACACACACACACACACACACACACACACACACGCTTTATACCTTTCCTCTGTGGCATTTAGTTATAAAAACAACCTTTTGATTTTTCTCAGTGTCGTACAAGATGAATAAATATTAAGATATCTAATAGGGGATATTATTGAATTAAACAGCCTGATGTCTCTAAGTGTCCCATGTCCTGCACGCATGAGACGAACTGTGACCTGAAGTTCACTGTTTGTCCCAGCGGGGACAAGACGGCGTTAGAATCCAGACGATCCAGAGACGCCTGACGCTGATTCAAGAGACTGTCTGACCGTCACACCGAGGAGATAATAATAATAATAATAATAATAATAATAATAATAATAATAATAATAATAATAATACTTCATTCAGCGCTTTTCAGGACACTCAAAGACGAGATGACAAACAGAGCTAACAAGTTGGTTTGGTTGGAAAATCAGCCTCCAGCTGACATCTTCGTTTGTCCAGCTGACGTCTTCGTATGTCCAGCTGACGTCTTCGCGTGTCCAGCTGACGTCTTCCTGTGTCCAGCTGACGTCTTCGCATGTCCAGCTGACGTGTTTGAAACAAAAAGTGTTTTCATGCATTTGATGGCTCTGTGAATGGCAGCATGCTAATTCGGTGCTGATGATGCTAAAGCTAAAGCGACGTCCCAGGTGAAAAGTCAGCTGATGGTTGCCACGGAGATGGTTCTTGTGGTTCTGGGAGGAACCGGTGAGCTTCAGCAGATCCGAAGAGAAACAACGCTGCAGTCTTCCTGCAGAGGAAAATAGTTTTGGGTGTGTGTGTCTGTCTGTGCTCTGAGCTTAAAGTTTGACCTTCTTTATAAAATCAGATCTTTATTTTGATCCTGAACTGTCCTCCTCTCCTGTCCTCTGTCTGTCTCTCAGGACCCTCAGATTGACGGTCCGAGTACATCCAACGCCATCCTGAGAAACGCGGCCGCGTCCAGGCGGCCCGCGGGCCTGGCCTCTCTGCTGCCCCTGCTGCTGTGGCTGTGGTACTGCAGCCTGCCGGCGCTCTCCTCCTCGCCGGGCGTCTTGTAGCCTCACAGCGACAAACAGCGGACTGACAAACACACATTTGTATAAAAGAAAAAGCAAAACAAGGAATTATATCCTCTCTTCTCAGTAATACCTGTTGTACTTTTATTTCCCTCTGGATTCTCTTTTGACTCCTTTTGTTTTTTATGGATTTTTGGGAAGCTTTGTTGTTTTATTGTTTTGTTTTTTGCATTGCAGCTGTGTGCTAATGGTGATCTGCTATCTGTGTTAACTCAGTTTGGCTGTGTGTTCCCTTTGAGTTAGTTAAAAAAAAGCATTTAAAGCTTCTGTGTCGCTCTCTTCGGCACAAATGAGAAAATTAGTGAGGACTACATTCCAGTAAACCACAGACAGTCACACACTTTCTGATTTCCACCCGTCTGTGTGTGTGTCGAGGCTATCGGTGGGATTGTTCGCTTTGAAGTCACAGTCAGTTCAGTCACGGCTACATGTGCTCACCTGGGCAGCCGTTTCGGTGTCACTCCGTCTCCTCTGTGGTTTGTGTCGGTGTTGATGATGATGTGATCTGTTATTCGATTTCTAAAGAAAGACGTCGCTGGAAATCTTTTTCTTTTTTCAGGACGGACACGATCATTAAACCGTCACAGAAGCTGGAACATCTGCGGCCAAACCGTCTTTAGTGTAGCTCAGACTGAACGCGCACACGAGGCGAAGGCCCACAATCCTTCACTGCACACGCTCACACACTCAGACAAACACACACACACACACACACACACACACACACACACACACGCTTTTTTTACTCAGTGACGCTCCAAGTCGCAGTCTGACGGCAGTAAGAGGCCGCCGTGGACGCTGAGTCCTCATCAGTGATTGTACATACTCTAATCGTTGTTTCTCTGTGGACGGCGACAGAGGAGCTGCTGCAGCTTCACCCAAACTTCTTCTTCTTCTTCTTCTTTAGTTTCGATTTTGTAATTCACTGCACCGCGTCCGCGAAAATGTCAGCTGAGGAAAAAATAGTCTTGTTGTTGTGAAGTATAATCAGCAGCGACTCGCACCTCCATCGCTCCAGAGCTCATCCTGTTCAGTGTTACGACTCGTGAAACCGTCAGCAGGAGGAGCGACAGCTCGAAATGACCGTTTGCAAAACTCCACCCACCGATGCCTGAGGCGCCAAACGAGTCGTTAGATTTCAGGAAAAAGGAGAAAAAAGCTTCTTAAGTTTAGCTTTTGATATCTAAAAACTGGCAGGCGTCAGCTGATTAATGGATTCATGTGAGAACATCAACTCTGAATAAGAGTTTTTGTTTGCATTTGACGGCTACGTCGAATTAGCATATCTTGCTAACCCATGACTGCACTGCTAAACACTGCTAATGGTAATGATTTTGTTCCCGCGCAGTCAGCTTGATGTGAACAACATGGAGATGAAGCTGAAGCGTTGTTGTGTTTGAGAAAAGAAGCACAGCCTGAGCTCAGACTGAAATTTCATCCATTCAGATCCCTTCGCAGAAAAAACGTGATTAACACCAGAAAAGAGAAATGGCTTTTGGTGACTGTCACTGTGGATGTTTCAGCCTTTTCTTCTAACCCCACAAAATAATGTTGCTAGCGACGATGTGCTAATGATGCTGCTGTTAGCCAGGCGTGCTAACGTTAGCCGGCGTGGCTCAGGCTCGTTGGACACAGACTGTCTCTCGGTCACGACGTTAGCGTGTCGATTCGTTGGACTCTGAGCTGCTTCAAGTTTCAATTGAAGACTGATTTATTTTTTGGGGGGGGGGGGGGGGTGGTAGCAAACGGTCAGTTCAGCCTCCAGCATACGTGACATGTGACTTATGTACTGTATGTAAATCGTCAGAGCATTTTCTACGTCTGCTCCCGAGGGCTGCTGGGAAAACAGAAGGCCACAGCGCCGCGCTCACCTTCAGTTCTCACCTGTGTGTTCAGGTGGCTCACGGCTCCTCCCCACAGGAGACACAGACTTTCAGTTTTTTCCAGACGTTTCCGTCCATGACTGTGGCATGTTCAGCAGGTTACTTCACCCTTCGGACGGGGACGGGGGCGTTTATGACATGCTGCTTGGGTTTGTGTAGCTCCTCAAAACATGACTAATGTATAGTAGACCTTAATGTTATTTACCCTGCATAAACATGGTATATGCACTGTATGTACTTGGCTGAAACTATAAAGTGGACAAATAACTGTCTGATGATATTCTATCCAGAGCATTGTGAGCTATTTTGACATTCAGATACAACATAGAGTACAATGAATAAGGCAGAATCTTGTTTTTTATAATGACTTAAGTGTATATTTCTCCCACTATGTACATGATTATGGAATATTACTGCATCTGACACAGAGGATATCAGTGTGACTCTCCTTCTGTAGTGAAATAGCCCCATTAGGATGTTGCTTCAGTATAGTATGGATTTTTTTTGGCTAAGATTTCAACTTATTTTTCTATCTTTTACTATTTTTTGCTGTTTCGGTGGCTTGAAGTGGAAGAGAAGGAACGGCCACGCTCATATTTTAATTGTGCAACTTTTCTAAGACTGTTCAGTGCCGTTGCCACAATTTTTTGGTGTTTGTGCTGAAATAATTGTGGTGACAATAAGTAGAAGTCGAGCAGGAAAGACGAACGCACGATGACTGAGAGGAGGTAAAGCAGTGGGGCTTTGCTGAGGTGTGTTTGACCAGAGGTGGGACATCCCCACAGGTTGGATGGGAAGCTAAAGAGAAATGATATTTGTTGCTAATGGAGGAAAACTGGGACTGGTTCCATTTCTCAGATGGGTCTTACAGAACGTCTGGTCCTCTCATGTTTGAACCCCGCGCCGTCTCTTCATTGGCCCTGCGATATGAGATAAAGTTTAAAGAGGCGGTTCAGTGCTTCACCTTTCTTTGAAGAGTTCCTCTGAGGCTCACCTCCTCCTGATGTAAGGATCCCACCTTGGGACAAAAAAGGATAGAGATGTTAAATATGTTTGCTGTCCATCTTCATCCCATCTGTGGTTTGAAGAAAACCAAAAACGGCTTTTCGGAGACGCAGACTCGCTCAGATATCCGGCATCATTAACTTCTTAGCTTGTGAAAATGTAAAATCTATTGTACAAAAGTTATGATTAAAAACTGTCAAATCACCCAGACTGTCTGTGCGTGGCGTCATTTCACCGAGCAGAGATGAGAAGGAAGCATCAGAGGCGGGGCAGCGGCAGAGAGGCGGCACGAAGGATTAAAGGAAGTCTGAGGTCACGGCGGCGATGCTGAGAGCCTGATAAGACCTGACGAGTTAATGTGGCTGACCTCGGGTTCGCAGGCCAGAGGAAACATGAAGAGCGAGGAGATGAGGGCGATAAGAAAGGGCCACCTGGGGGGGGGGGGGGGGGGGGGGGGGGGGGGGGGTGGAGTGGAGTTGTTCACCTGCTGATGAGTCAGTTTGTGCTCAGTCTGTTATGAGCGCCTCAGTATTTTTAAATAAGTGAAGAACAACACGAGGAAATATGTCATTACATTGTTTAAAGGGGTCATTACAGCTAAAAGGCTGATGCCACTTTGTGGGAATGGATTGAAAATAACCCAGAAAAGTCAATAAAATATCTCAGTGTTTCCCCAAAAATGCTGAGATGTTCATTCATTTAGTCTGCCGAGGAGCAGCTCAGGGAGGCGGAAATCAATTCTCATCCAATTTGCACTTGCAAAACAAACAGCGACCGTGAAACACAATCGCTTCGTGGAATGAGAAGGACGAGCCGCCGAGTGGCACCTGCTCAACACATTTCACATCTCAGCTGTGGAGGGAGGGCATGGAGCCTGGGATGGAGGGGGGCAGCTGCACCCGGGCGGACCACCATCAGCACTGTGCGAGTGAAGGGTGGGTACAGATTAATACCATTCACACAAAAGTACTACTGCAACTACTGCAGTATTCATTCACACTGAGCGTCATCTTTCATGTTCAGGTGAAGTTTACTGTTCAAACACGACAGACTGAGCCAGCAGGAGCCCCCAGGCCCTCATCTGGCTTTTTAAGGTTTCATCAAACAGCTTTAGTGTTTCATCTCAGCAGTTCAATTTGAAATCAATTTGTGTTTTTTACTAATTATATTTAAATTAACTTCTTACAGTAAAAACAGCCTGAAATTCTGATCCAAAGAACCACGAAACCAATAAAAAGTAGATGCAAGTCAAACTGATGTTTCCTGTTAACTGAATCTCATTTTTCAGGTGCTGTTGGTGTGATGGAGGGCTCACTGATGTGAAGCTCCACCCGGCAGGCACGCTGTAACACAAATCAAACGCACCCTGATGTTGCGTACTGACAGGTGTGTGCTGGGTTCTGATTGGCGCGCTCATGGCGGATGTCCCAGGTGACTTCAGCCTGCTCTGGGCTCATAAATGTGCGTCCTGTTGGAGACACCTGGACAGAGCTGGACCTGAAGTGGACTGTGGAGGACTTCACTGAATCCGGCTCACACAGGTGAGCAGAAACAAACGGGCTGTCCCAGACTGTGAATGAAACACACACATTGCTGCTCTCAGGTGTTTCACTGCTGCCGCTGGTTGAAGTTTGGGGGTGTTTGATTTATGCACCTCAATGCAGCTGCTGCAGAGTCAATAACCTTTTTATTTATTGTCGGCTGTTTCTGGTGAATTGCAGGACTTCTGTCCTCTTTTCTTTGTGCTGAATCAAAGGCTGAACGATGAAGGTGAAGATGAAGGTGTGTGTGGACACTGAGGGTTCGACTGCGGACTGATGGTGGTGGTGGGGGGGGGGCTGAGGCCTCAGCTGTCTTTCTCTTTTATTATTTTCACCCTCGTCTTTTCAGAGAAGACTGTTTGGCGTCTCCAAAGAAAACCTCTAACGCTCTGTGCTGTTAATAAAACAGCACATCATGACTGCAAAGTTATTCATTAAGAGCATTTTTAATTTCAGCCAAAGTGTCGAGTCTTAAACAGGCTCATTTGTGGCTCAGAGCGTCACATAAAGTAGTGTTGATAGTCACTGACATAGAGGATGTCTACTGACGCATTTTTGACATTATGAATAAGACATTAATGTAAGAGAGAAGAGGATGATGGGAAACTGCTCTGATGCGTGCACGTCATAAAATGCCAGAAAATGAGTCTGACATTTGAAAATACTTTCTGGTCATAATTCTGCATTATCTTTCAACACAGCCATTAGACGAACTGCACGTCTTCAGAGCACCGTAACGAGAGCGACTGCAGTTCAAACGCTTCCCCCACAAATGTCACATCACTTGTTGCAAGAAGCTGCGCGCAACAAGATCTGAGGCGCCGCTAAAAGCTGAGTGCATATTAAAGCGTCATCGCTTTGACCCAATGGAAGTGTGTGGTGGTGTATTCACCTGCAGAGACGCTGCCCTCTGCCTGTGTTTCCTTCTTGTTTTGCTGCAGTTGGGACATTTTTTTAGCCTCCAGCCAATGACAGCTCACACGTCGACACGGCACAGAAAAAACGCAAAGTTAGCCTGTTTTCTGTTTGACGGGTAGGTGCCTGCGATTAGCTCAGTTAGCTTGCTAAAGTATGGTCTTTTCCATTATCACGAATGTGCGAGGGCCAAGTTTGAATGTTGTGGTTACAAACAGTAACTTCCTGCATAGTAGAGAGAGAACAGTCATCACTGTGATGTTAATATCATGTTTCTGTACAGTTTGTCTGAGGCGGACGTGTACAGAAGTTTAGTAAAAGAGGGCCGAGGATTGATCCCTGTGGAACTCCTCCTCATTTACTGACCATGATGGAGACAGAAAGAGTCTTAATGGACACACAGTGACAGACAGATGAATGTCACACAGCTAGATTCAAACTCACTTTTCCCTGTTTTATATCATTTTAACTAAACATCTTTTTGGGTTGTAGACTAAAAAAGTTTGTCCTCAGCAGAAAAATGGCCGTATGCATCATCTATGTTATTACAACCATCCATCCATCCATCCATTATCTATACCGCCTATCCCTTTCGGGGTTGCGGGAGGCTGGAGCCTATCCCAGCTACAATGGGCGAGAGGCGGGGTACACCCTGAACCGGTCGCCAGCCGATTGCAGGGCCACATGCAAAGACAGACAAACATTCACACTCACACTCACACCTACGGACAATTTAGAGTCATCAATTAACCTAATGAGCATGTTTTTGGTCTGTGGGAGGAAGCCGGAGTGCCCGGAGAGAACCCACGCATGCACGGGAAGAACATGCAAACTTCACACAGAAAGGCCCCGCCTGACCCGGGGATCGAACCGGCAACCTTCTTGCTGTGAGGCACCCGCACTACCTGCTGCGCCACCGTGCAGCCCCGTTATTACAACCCACTTCAGGAAATCAAACGAGCAGTTTTCACAAATCTTCTTTATTTCACGATTAAACAGTTAGTTGTTTTTTCAAATGAAGAAATAGACTAATTGATAATTGACTCATGAATTTTAGTTTTGATCATGATCTGATTCTTCGTGTTGTTCTCCATGGTACTGTGCAGAGGTGTGGACACGTCTTTACTGAGGACACCCGTAATGGACGAGGTGTGAGACGCGTTTGGAGAATAAATGAGTTAAAATACAGATTGAAGGAGGATTAGATAAAAAAAAGCATTTTTAATGAAAACATCAGGATGCTTTGATTTCACATATGATTAAAGACTCTCAATTAAAATTCAATAACCATCCAGACATTTCTTGTCTTTGTCCAGATAAAATGTCCACTAATATCTTGTCGTGCAGGAGGAGCAGAGTCAAACAGCCAGCTCTGACTTTCATTTTGAAATATAACTGTCAAACAAATGCGTTACTCAAACCTGCAGCTTCACAACACACCTGTCAGACTCTGTCAGGTGTGTGGATGCAGGTTGTCCTTCGCAGGCAGGCTGCACATGCAGAGACTGAGTTCATTAAGAGTCGTTAAAGTCTGTTCTCTCACTGTGGAACGGCGTCGGTGGAAATGAGCTCAGCGAACTGTGATGGCAGCACAGGCAGCTACTTCCTGCTGTTTGTGCGGCAGTAATGAAGTCAGGAGGTCGGTCATTCGTGTGAATTACATCACGGACCGATACGAACGAGCTGCTGTCCACTGTAAGAAGTGATGAACTCCTCAAAGTCTTGTTTTCTTTCAGGAAGATTATTTGAAACCGTTTGTTGATCAAGTTTTTCCTGAATGTGTTCCTGTTGATTCAGAGGAGAGAGGAAGGTGACTGATGTTGAAATGCATTTATCACACTGGACGGTTGCTCATTGGTCAACTGATTTCCAGCTCAGCTTTGATTTGCTGATTAAATTTGAGTTGTTGCTTCTTTAAATGTTGTTTTACGTGTGTCTGTGTGGACATTCACCTTTTCTGTGGCCCTGTTGGAGGGATTTGTGTTTGAGCTCTAATGAGCACCTGGAGGTGAGCGGACAGGTGATTCCTCTGAATAATAACCAGAATAAAAGCGAAGCAGCCTCGTCTTCGTCTTCATCTTCGTCTGCGTCTGCTCACACTCACAACAAGCCTCCTGATATTCTATATTTTTATAGTTTATCAATAGCAGAGCTGTGTTCATTAGTGGACAGTTTATAAGAGCAGGTCGTAAAACTTCTCATAAACACGTTGGATCTCCTGACACCAGCGTGAATTAAAGGCTATTAATGCATCGTGAGGGAAGCGCACTGAAGTCCTGAGAGGCTGATTCACGTCAGCGTGACAAACGGGTTGTGAAGACTCTTAAACGAGTTTGTCGTAACCATCTGAGCTTCTTTACAGTCAGAGTTTAATCAGGCAGGCAGGCATTCATTATGATTTTACAAATGATTATTTTCCACTAGGAACATCTGGTGGACCAAACTGAGCCTCACGAGAGGCCGACTTTGGCCCACGGGCCCCGCTTTGGACAACACAGTCGCAGCATGTGTGACGATGAGTGACGTGTCCAAACAGCAGGAGCTGAGACGTTTGATGAAGGTCAGATGTGTCACAACAGGCTTTTGTTCAGACGTGAGGCGACACAGACGCAGAAAACGTGTCATCGTCATTTCTACATTTTTATTCAGGAAAATGAGGTTTTACCTCACAGAAGACGTTAGAGCGAGACGAGAGCGTGTCCTCCTCGGCCCGTCAGCTGACCCTCTGTCTCTGTGGTTACTGCTCTCATCATCAGTGCGTCAGGAGCTGCGTCCTCCACGTCTTCGCTCTGTGGAAACAAAAGGGCCCAGAAGGCCACTCATGACAGAGAGATGCATGCTGGGATTAAGCAGAGGGCGGCGCTGACAGGGCGACATTCTTCACAGCATCAGAGAGGCTGGACGTGGCGTGTGTGTGTGTGTGTGTGTGTGTGTGTGTGTGTGTGTGTGTGTGTGTGTGTGTGTGTGTGTGTGTGTGGCTGACTCGTCCTCACACTGCGGCCCAAATTATCCACCGCAGCTGGCATAAAGATTGAGGTCTGAATGAGGCATCAGTCACGAGGACGCGGCTCAGCTGACCCCGAGTCCTCAACAAGAGGGACATGAGAGACGGAAAGACACTGTAAGCAGACAGTATCGCAGTACTACAGCACAGTATCGCAGTACTACAGCACAGTATCGCAGTACTACAGCACAGTATTTCCCACCTTGTGTAACCTGAGCTGAGCGTCAACAGCAGAAAGAAAAATTCTCCTTTTTCCAAAATTGGAGTATTTTCCAGAAGTAGACGTCTTGTTGGTGTTGGCATTAACGCAGGTCGACACCGTCTGTTCGTGTTTCCTGTTTCCTGTGTTTTTTATGGCAGTGAATGTGTTTCTCTGGAGATTTGGGGCAGTTCGTCTGTGCTTTAACAGGAAGTCCAGATTTCATTTACTTCACGTCCTCTTTGTTGTGGACTTTTCGCTGCTTTGGTCTTTGGTCGTCTGTCCCGTCATTCATCAGGACAAACTGCGATCACTTTGTTGACGCCTCAGCTGACCTTTGACCTTTCTGACTTTTTTGTCATCCACCGCCTGATTAGCTGCTGTTTGTTGACAAAATGTGCTTAAACAACTTGAGGCTCGAGGATGATTTAATGTTTTATCACCTCTCACTTTCTTACCTCAGCTCAGTCGACCTTCAGTTCACTCGGTCGCAGCTTCGCCGCGTTGGCACGTCAGGATGAAGTTGATGAAGCCTCCTGATTGGCCAGAGCTCGATTTGTGTTAAACTATCATCAGAAATAACGCAGTTTTCCATCAAGCTCCAATCAAAGCCACCATTCGTTGTGTTCGCAGTGTTGAAACATTTTTATTTATCTGAAATCCATCTTGTGTTTATCACTAATTAGCAACTAGTAGCACGCTAACATGCTAAACTAAGATGGTAAATGTTACACCTGCTAATCATCAGCTCGTTAGCATCGCCGCTGTGGGCGAGTTAGCATGCTGGCGCTTGGCTGCAGCCTCTGCTGTGTCGCTGGCTAACTAGCGTGCAGCGTCACAGTGCTGCCATCTTGGCTGAAAAGACTGCGTCTCGATGCTGGATGCTTAGATCAGCTTCAGGTTGGACAAAGACGGCGTCCAAGGTTAAACTGAGGAAGAAGACATTGAAGACACCGAACGCTCCGCGGCTCATAACTCGTTCACTTTGCACACAAACATAAATCACCGGAGTTGGTGTGTTCGGTGTTGGTATGTGCATGTGTGAGCTCTTTGTCTCCATTTGAGGCTGATGACAGTAAAGTAGATGTTAAGTGTTTACCACAGGCTTCCCATTGACTTCCATGCAGCAGTGTCATTAATTGACACGGCGGGTTCCCTTTCTTCTTCTCTTCTTTCTGTGTTTACAGTCATCGAGCTTCTTACATTGACTTTACGCTAAAAACACAAATCCACCTTTCATCCTGCAAACTGCTTTAAAACCATCTCAGATGAGGATAAAAGGGAGCGTGAAGTATTTCCCGCTGCCTCTGACATGCAGGTATCGAGCAGAGCCGAGACGCCGGCAGCCCACTTAATGCTAAATACTGCAGTCTTTTATGTGGAGGAGGAGACGGTGAGCTGAGGAATAAAGAGGAGCACTTATCTCCTCCTGGTCACTAATGGTGGTGACAGCAGCAGAATCGGCGTCGTGTTCAGTTCTGAGGCCTTTCAAGTTCAAACTAGACTTTCAAAGAGAGGAGTCGGACGATTGGTGGAAACGGCTTCAGTGATGCAGATTTGGGCCTTTTGTTAACTTTTAATCTAAATCAATGCAGTTTGTTTCCACACTGAGCGAAAGGATGAGCAACAGAGAGCGAGACCGACGCTAGAGGAGGGGAAGGTGTTTTAAGGTAACAGAAGACGAATGCAAATGACTCCTGACATGAAAGCATTGTTTACCCTCCTCCTCCTCCTCCTCCTTCGTCACATCGCTGACTGTGAGCGATTCTGAACCGCAGCCAGACAGCCGAGCGGCAGCCGCTCCGTCCTCGATGCACGCCGCCGTTTTCTTCCGGTAACGGTCCCACATTTGCATAAAAGTGCTTCTTTTTTTGATGATGTCGTGATCACCTCAGCGGTCCAGCCCCCGCCGCCTCGAGACGGAGGACGTAATCCGCCGTCCATTTTAAAGAAAGCACACAGCAGCTGTTTGTCAGCGACGCCAGACGTGAAAAGACTGCAACCATTTTTATGTGTGTGTACATTTGTAAGTCCTATTTTGTAAGCACATTAAAGTAGAGATGTGTGTGTGTGTGTGTGTGTGTGTGTGTGTGTGTGTGTGTGTGTGTGTGTGCCTTCAGTTGAACTGAAATGAAGTTTTAAAGGTGGATTTAATTTGTTTCTGTCCAACATGTCCAAACAGGAAAAGCAGAAGAACTTCACAGGGAGACAGTGGACAGCTGCGATCGTGGGACAGACAGCTGGAGACGTTTCAGGGGAGCGTCAGCGTTCTGCAGAGGAAACTGAACGAATCATGAAGCCAAACAGATTTATTTTGGCTCTTTGCAGCCGATGGACCAGCAGCACCAGTGTGCCCAGAGGGGACGTTAATAAGTTACCAGTTATAATGGAGAGCTGACGGAGCAGAACTGTGAGCGTTTGAGAAAATGTAAATGTTTGTTGTTTTGTGGTTTTCTCTCCGTCCGCTCAGGCGGCGTCAGATCAATACGACCACCAGAGGTAAGAACACACAGCACCTCAGAGCCAGTTCGCAAACGACGAGGCATCAAAACGTTTTAATGTAAACGCACAGATCTGTGTGAGCTGCCCTTTGTTAATACAAGTCTCCATGACAGACAGTACATGTGCATAAAGACGCTCCTCCGCTGTGTGTGCAGCCGATTAGAAAGTGACTTTACAAGATTTCATCAAGGTTTAATACAATCTGTAAAGGGAAAAACGTTTGACATCACAAAACTGCTTCGATATGCAGAAAATACGTAACTGGAAACAAAAAGACGGCGAGGGTTCAAACACAGGGAGCACTGCAGAGTCGCTGCGTCAAAGCAATCATCAAGATACATGTGTAAAAAATCAAATCAAATCCTGGGCGCGTTTGTAAAAGTTGCTAAATTATTGTTTGTAATTTGCATAATTAATAAATATGACATAAGGAGATGCTACATAAACGTTTGTGTGTCACAAATAAAATGAACGTCATGAGAAAAGATGGTTCATCTTCACAGTAACCGACGAATGAGGAGACGCTGTGAACGCCGTCAGCGGTACGCGTGACGACGGCCACCTTCAGGTCAAATGGCAGCCCAGAACAAACAACACATTTGGATCATCGGTTGCATAACGTCGTCCCACAGAGGGTCCCAATGTTCAGGTAAAGCCTTCACTTATAGTGCACGTACAGGCCCGAAGCTACAGATAACGGAGCCTTTCTGTTCCAGAGACCTGAGCAGATATCAAGAGAAGAACTTCAGCTGTTGGTGCAGGAAAAAACAACAATTACATTTATTTCATTCACGTCAACATCCAGCTGATCTGAGCAGCAGTCCTCCTCACAGACCAGCAGCCAGCGCGCTGGTTTCCACTGCTCCTCAGGCCGAGTGCTTCCTAAGTCTGGAGGACTTCACGTCACAGCTGTTTAGTTTGGTTTATTGGTGTAAAACAAGTGTTTTTCTCTGTCGGCGTGGCAGACTGCAGAGCCACATGGCATGGAGGAGGAAGCGTCTGCCAGCTCGCTCAGCGCTGCACAAACACATTCTCATCAATCGGCAGGTTTCCAGTCACTGTTTTCCTGGTTCGACAGGGCCAACACAGAGGGACAAACACACAAACAGAGCATGTTGATGAGGACTTTTCCATCTGATTCAGTAAAGAAAGGAGCCACAAGGACCATTTTTTCCCAGTTTGGCTGCCTGCTGAAGAGGCCGCGGACACAGAGGCAGATCAGATCAGAGAGCTTCCAAACCCTTTGCCTTTGTTCACAATGTGTCCCTTTCTCTGAAGCCAACGGCGACGTCTCCGGTGAAGCTCCCCTCGGGGCGCAGCGGAGACGTCGCGTCCTCAGTGAAAGCGTCCAGCTCATACACAGGTCCCTTGGTGGTGCACGATGTGTTTGCGGTGCTTCAGACCGAGGCCTCTGTCTTTGAAGTCCATCATTCGCTGCTGCGACGTGTCGACCAGAGCGCTGGCTATGGCCACACCTGGAAGCCAGAGAGCAGAGAGTTAACAGAGAAACAGACCACGAGCTGTCTGACATGATTCATTCAGGTTTTCTTCATCACAGGCGGCCTGTGGAGCTGAAGCCGTGGCTCCTCTGCCGAGTTACAACGTCCAACCAATCACAATCAGTATGAAACAGGTGTAAAAGAAGAGGTTCAGCTGTGGGCTCCTGTTTGTTCTGTATGTAAATTACACTACAGATAAGAAAGGATTTTACATGAAGTCATTAAGGATTAACTTAATTAAAGGAGAAAAACCTTCAAATTACCAAAGCAAATGCAAGATGCAAAAAACCAAAAAACACATGATACGCATAGAAATATAAAACCAACTGAACGTTTGTGTAAAACTCAAATCTCTGTTTCGATTAAATATTCATGCATTTGCATCACATGGTTGTTACTTAGATGTAAAATTTGGGCTCTGCAAAGTTCAAATGTGGATCTGCTTATAAGATAAGTTAAGATAAGACTTAATTGATCCCGCACTGGGAAAGTGAAGATCAGTACGTGAAGATGTTTTGTATGTACTCAAGATTTTACAATATTCAGTGAAAAGAGCTGCTGCAGTCAGAAATACACTTAGTATGCAGTAATATAATAAAAAAAAGATCTGGAGACATAAAAGTCTGTCTGCTAAAAACTGCTCACCACGTTTGCTCGTCTGAAATGTTTCTCAGAAATGCGGAGTTCCTCAAGGCTCTACGTTCGGCCCCTTCTGCTTCGTTTTAAATCGTCTTCGTTTGTCAGATTATTTGTTATCTTATTATCTAATTAGTGTCACTTAATCAAAAATCAAATCTGTTTCTCCTGTTGGATTGGATGGAAAGAAGCTAAAAAAAAACATTTTCAGCCTGAAAAATGAAGATAAAAAGAAATAATGTTTAAAGTATATTTGTGTTTTCAAAGGTTGAACGTAACAAAAGTTATTTGGAGAAAGGAGGCCGAAGAAGCGAGGCGCCTGAACGTAGTGTCGAGTGAAAAACAGAGGGAACAGAATCAGTGATGAACATACGCAGAAGGCCGGCGTGTGACAGGTGGAGATGCGTCATCCGACCAGCCGACGCTTCCACACAACACCCAGAAACCTTTTATCAGCGTCTCTCAGCCAGCGTTGTCTGGTTTCAGCCGGAGACGGCGGTCTAATGCTGAGGTCACTGAAGCGTATCTCCCACCATCTTGTCTCTCTCTTCTGTCAGTCTGTCTCTTCCACCGCCGGCCGAACGTCACGCCTCTCAAAACCACTCCAGCGTCTGAAGTCGGGTTCACTGAGAGCATCAGACGCCTCGGAGCGCCGCGGTGCTTTGGCAGTAGCTGCTGCTGTTAATGTGGATTTAGAGTCGCGGCGGCTCGTCCCGTCTTTCCCTCCCGACAACCGATGCACGGCCATTACGGCGAGAGCTCAATCTGCCGGCGTGCAGCAGCCAAATAAACAAAACAGGCAAACAGTGGAGGGAATCTGCTGCGCTCTTGATATGATTTGGATGCAGGATGTTTTCAGCATTTCACACTCAAGTGATTCTGGGACTTTTTATTTTTTTTCGTGGGTGGAAAGGGGAAAGCTGATTACACAGTCGCTCAGTGTGTGTGTGTGTGTGTGTGTGTGTGTGTGTGTGCGCTGTAGGTGTGTGCATGCACCTGTGCACATGCATATTTTGCAAAGTTCTGACACAGCAAGCCGTGCAGATGGACGAGGGCTGGAAGCTGATTGGCTCGCAGCACCTGGGCTGCTGTCTGTTTCACCTGGCAGTGGATCCACAGGTGTGTTTGTCAGGATACCAGACAGACCTTAGATCAGTTTTTGTGGCTGCTGTAATTTGTGATTTAGCCTAACTGCCGTCGGCGCTTGTTTGCAGATGTTTGAGGAGTGAAAGTTTGTCCAGCTGCACTTCTGCTTCACTCACTTTGCTTCAGTGTTATTTCTGTTTGAGATTATTCTGCATTCAGTTTGTCTGCAACACAAACTCAACAGCAGATTTTACAGACTGCTTCCAGTGTTCTTTAGATTAAGCCGGCGAGATCTGCAAAACCCTGACAGGTTTTTTTAACGAGGTGCCCACAAGATAATCGTTTACTGACTGCGCAGATTCAGCTTTCAGCCTCCAGAGCTGCTCTCTGTCTAAAAGGCTCTGAAACTAAATCCAGCTTTAACTCTGATTGGACTGGTGGCCTCAGTATTTCTGAAATCCTGCCTCTGCCTCTGCAAAAAGGCGCATTTGGTGAGAAAAATGAAATGATTAATTGACAGAAATACAAAAAACTATTGTTAAATGTGAGGATTTGCTGCTTTTCTTTCACCTCCATGATAGCAAACAGAGTTTTTTGGGGTTTTAGACGGTTGGATTTCATACAGGAAACAATCTGAACCGTCATGTCTTCATTCATCTCAAACCTCCATTTTTAATGTGTGGTGACACACAGATGGATTTCATTTCATTTCATAGAATCTAAAAACTAGATTTCTTTAATTGTCTAAAAAGAAAGTACTTAAATAAACTTTGCTAAAAATGTGCTGCCATTTCAGTCGTGATTAAAAAGCTTTGATATAATACTTAAATCAAAAATCCCCTCAATCAGAAAAGACAAATGAGAAGAGCAGAGCTGAGGAAATGATGGACAGATGACGAAGACGATGGAGAGCTCAGCCTTT